>NC_081264.1:1344393-1469393 GCF_030490865.1 Poecile atricapillus
TCTGCCCTTTATTCTAGAAACAAAAACTATTTCCCACATAATCTGTTGCTTGCAGTGATGGGCTCTCATGTCCTCCCTCTGTTCATGTCCAGAAATGTGGATTTGCTCCTTCTTACCACTGTTTGCTATAAAAAACTGAATTATAAAAGAACAATTCCACTCACAAGACCTTTAAGCTGCAGTCATAACTCAAACTCTCCCTGCTAGTGAAGATGAAGTGCTTTACTTTTTCATAAAGTTTTTTTTTGCTTTCTGTCAAGTGTCTCTTTTGTCATGAAATACCTATAATTGCTCCTTACTCTTGTTGCTGGATTGTTTTGCTTTTCTGATAAAAACAGTGGAAACTTTAATTGGTTTCACCTTCTGGAGGAAGTGACAGTTCTCTCCCTCCTTTAAGAGATGCATTTGTCAATAAAATAATTTTGAATATTTATTTAGGAAGCAGCTCCCAGCTGCTGTTTATTGTGCAAATGCAGCAAGTTCTCTCAGGCACTGGAGTGTCAAGTTATCCTTTTTTTTTAGTTTTTATTCTGTTTTCAAAGAAACTCAGAGATGTGTGGGAGCTGCAAGTCTGCCCATGTGAAAATGGGCAGTGTGTTCATTCCCTGGGAGGATTGCTCTTCTCTTCTTCTCTTCTCTTCTCTTCTCTTCTCTTCTCTCTCTTCTCTTCTCTTCTCTTCTCTTCTCTTCTCTCTCTCTCTCTTCTCTTCTCTTCTCTTCTCTTCTCTTCTCTTCTCTTCTCTTCTCTTCTCTTCTCTTCTCTTCTTCTCTTCTCTTCTCTTCTCTTCTCTTCTCTTCTCTTCTCTTCTCTTCTCTTCTCTTCTCTTCTCTTCTCTTCTCTTCTCTTCTCTCTCTTCTCTCTCTTCTCTTTCTCTCTCTCTCTCCTCTCCTCTCCTCTCCTCTCCTCTCCTCTTCTCTCCCAGCCAAAGCGAGGGCAGCAGGAGGAATTCAGCTCTCCCAGCTCACAGATAATTTACCTGCTGAGTAGGAAGTGGTTCCAAGTTGTTTTTCTGGTTCCTTGAAGTGGAGCTCTTCTGTTGTTGATAAAACACCTATGAACAGACTCCTCTGTTTGCCTTTGTTTCCACTTTGCTAGAGAAACCTTTTGATGACCACTCAGCACGCTAAAATTCGGACTGTACACTTCAAAATATTCCAAAAGAGATCTCAGAGAAACCAGTGACCTGGAAAACCAAATAAAAATGCCTCCAATTAATAAACCAAACAGTCCTGGTTTCATGATTTACCTGCAGTTTATCATGGGGATGCCTCTTGTTCAGCAATTTATTTAGCTCCATTAATAACACTGCCTGCTGCAAGCTAATGTTGCCTCTTGGTTCCAGATTATTCATCTTTGTTTTGATCAAAAGCACAGAATATTGGATCCTATTGTGTTTCAGCTCCTCCATTTCTCATGTTCCTTGTTTCCTTCTCCTCTTACAAGTTGTGCACATCCATCTAAAAGTGAAATTGTTTCCTAGCAAAAATAAAAATATTAAGTCCCTGAGGGTTTCAGCTTCTGTTGCAGTCGCAATTGTTCACCCTTTCCAGTTTGTGAGCAATCATCATTTAACACAGAACTCAAGTCAGATTTCCTAAAGAGAAAAAAGGCAAAAGTGAAAGAAGCTTGATGACAGAAGGTGTTTTCCTGTAAATCACCCAGATGGAGCAGGGCACAGCGATTGTAATGCAGGGCTGACACTCCTCTCCACTGCACAGTCATGGAATATCGCTGCCATAAACACGATAAATCAGTGTACACTGTAACTGCCCTGCCCTCCCAAACACCACACTCCAACCTGCTGCAAGCTGCCAGCCATAAAACATTTCCCTCTCCCTCACTCACTTGTTTACAGCTTGTTTGCTGCCTTTCTAAACTTTCCAATGGCTCACACTTGACATCAATTGCTGTGGCAAAGGGAGCATAAATGAGTGAAACAGACTTCCAGCCATTGAACTTGGGCAAATCGCTTCTGGCAGGCCACAACTGAAGCAAATTGGTTTTTGCTTCTTAAGGCAATTTCAATATAATTTTTATTTTTCTCTTTGCTTCCTGGAAATAATTTTAGGAGGGTTCATGCTTGGATGACCGGCATTAGAAGTTCCTGTGACTGAAAGCTGGAATCAGCCTGCTCCTGATGTTCCTGGGACATTTTCCTTGGGAGCTCTGTCTCTCCTCTGCAATGCCTGGGGACAAATGAACACCTCTGATGGGTTTTACTGAGCTGAGAGGAACATTCAGGAGATTTCACATTCCTAACAAATGTTACCTGGGCCTCCTGCTTCCCATCACTGCTTTGAGAGAAGCGTTGGCTGTGTGTGGATCCTGTGCCTGGACTGGCTGTGTCCCATTCCAGCTCTGGATGGATTCAGGAGAGATCAGCAACCTGCTGATTACAGCCAGGAGAGCATCACATTGTCACCCTGAAAACTCAGCTTCTGAGCTTGCTGACATGGTTTTCTAAAGACTTTCCCAGGACAGGA
Organism: Poecile atricapillus; assembly: GCF_030490865.1. NCBI lineage: Eukaryota > Metazoa > Chordata > Aves > Passeriformes > Paridae > Poecile > Poecile atricapillus. Next base: position 1,346,878 of record NC_081264.1, read on the forward strand.
ACTGTAAACATAGATATGTGGACATTCTTTCTGTTCCACGTCTTGTGATGTGATCTCTCATGGCCAGTGCAGTGAGAAAGTGTTATCCTGACCATCCAATCCCTGGCTGTGGTCAGAAACCTGTAAATCCTGGGGGGAAAAACAAACTCTGTTCTTTCTTTCACCACACCTCAACCTGTGTCTGTGTTATCTGTTCATCTTCAGCAGTAACATCACATCACAGAGGCACAGCAACCTCCTTTAAAAACATTTCTCTTTTTAGTGTCCCTCGTCACAGATTAGCAGCCACTGCTAAGCAGCCACTTTTTTGTGGGCTGCTGTTGTGATTTGTCAGCAGTTATTTTTCAAGTGTTCTTTAACAAAAAAAAAGAGATGATTTTCTGTTTTCTGAGGTTTTTTTTCCCTCCTAAAGCTGGGCAAAGTTCTTTTCAAGTGCTTTGTGGCTCCTCAGATTCAAACTGTGAGATACTGTCAGAGGAGACTCTTGCAGGATAAAAATAGGAGCTTTCCATGGGGGTTTGTGTTTAAAACAGTTGTTGCCAGGAGAATGCATTCCACTGCTACTTTACCTTTCTCTTTAGTACTAAAATCTCTTTCTTCTCCTGTCCTCACATGTAAGCAGAGAGGCAGGGCAGCTGTGAGAGCTGAAGACAAATAGAATTAGCTCTAAATACAGCAACTCTTAGTGACACATTCTAGAATGATGACAGCAAAATAAAGCTGCTGAGAGTCCACTCTTCATCATCTGCTGGAACCCTCAGTGGGATCTGATTTAACAGGGACAGCATTAGCTTATTAAATATCCCAGATAAAGCAGGTGAAGACTTGTATTTTCTAATGTCACACTTTTATTTGAATTCTTGGTGTGGGGTGAAAATGAGGCGTTTCAAAACCAGTAATTTACAGAGGTATTTTAACTTTTACAGTAATTAGGAGCTGAATGATAAAGACAAATTGGAATTTGTGGAATTCTCTTAAAGGCCTTTCTGGCCAGAGATGTGGCAAGGACTCAGATCTGTAGTTCAGGATTCCTGCCATGCCTGGCATTCACCCCTAGCTCGAGTCACTCTGCTGAAAGCTGCTGCTGTGACTTCTCTGTTTTGCCTAAATTAAATTTAATACGAGTGAAACATTGCTATTTATTTTAAAATAAAGTTGAAACAGAAATTACATGATGTGACATTCTTGAGCCTTGCAAATAAATGCTTTGGTTTCCCCCAGGTATAATATAGGAGAAAATCCTAAGTAAATTAACTGTAGCGTGATTTATTGCTCCTAAAGTCTTGAAAGTTGATTTGAATAGCTGAACATTTTTGGTGCCAAGTGGAAGGGATGGAAAGCAGTGTATCCTGGCTCTCCAAATTGCTGTTTTTTAGGTTAGGTGTCTATTTTAGGTGCAGTTATTCCAGGTTTTTTGCTCATCACTGTAAGAAAAATGAGAAATTCCCAAAGGCCTTCTGTGGGACAACTTAAATTCACAAATTCCTTTTCACTGATGAGTTAAAAAACACTGCATTTCTAACAACCTGGACAATTTTCATTGTACATTTGATGTGTGTTTAACTCTTCCATGGGACTTAGGGCCCACAGATGTTCAGGGAGAAGAACAAATGACTCTGGGTTCTGTTTTTGGAGAGGTGAATGAAGAACAAATGACTCTGGGTTCTGTTTTTGTTGAGGTGAACGAGGAGCAAATGAGACTGGGTTCTGTTTTTGGAGAGGTGAATGAAGAACAAATGACTCTGGGTTCTGTTTTTGGAGAGGTGAATGAAGAACAAATGAGACTGGGTTCTGTTTTTGCAGAGGTGAATGACAACAAATGACACTGGGTTCTGTTTTTGTTGAGGTGAATGACAACAAATGACGCTGGGTTCTGTTTTTGCAGAGGTGAATGACAACAAATGACACTGGGTTCTGTTTTTGGAGAGGTGAATGAACCACAAATGACACTGGGTTCTGTTTTTGTTGAGGTGAATGAAGAACAAATGACTCTGGGTTCTGTTTTTGGAGAGGTGAATGACAACAAATGACACTGGGTTCTGTTTTTGGAGAGGTGAATGAACCACAAATGACACTGGGTTCTGTTTTTGTTGAGGTGAATGAAGAACAAATGACTCTGGGTTCTGTTTTTGATGAGGTGAATGAAGAACAAATGACTCTGGGTTCTGTTTTTGCAGAGGTGAATGAAGAACAAATGACTCTGGGTTCTGTTTTTGGAGAGGTGAATGAAGAACAAATGACACTGGGTTCTGTTTTTGTTGAGGTGAATGACAACAAATGACACTGGGTTCTGTTTTTGCAGAGGTGAATGAAGAACAAATGACTCTGGGTTCTGTTTTTGTTGAGGTGAATGAAGAACAAATGACTCTGGGTTCTGTTTTTGATGAGGTGAATGACAACAAATGACACTGGGTTCTGTTTTTGTTGAGGTGAATGACAACAAATGACTCTGGGTTCTGTTTTTGTTGAGGTGAATGAAGAACAAATGACACTGGGTTCTGTTTTTGGAGAGGTGAATGACAACAAATGACACTGGGTTCTGTTTTTGGAGAGGTGAATGAAGAACAAATGACACTGGGTTCTGTTTTTGGAGAGGTAAATGACAACAAATGACACTGGGTTCTGTTTTTGGAGAGGTGAATGAGGAGCAAATGAGACTGGGTTCTGTTTTTGGAGAGGTGAATGACAACAAATGACTCTGGGTTCTGTTTTTGGAGAGGTGAATGAAGAACAAATGAGACTGGGTTCTGTTTTTGGAGAGGTGAATGAACCACAAATGAGACTGGGTTCTGTTTTTGGAGAGGTGAATGAAGAACAAATGACACTGGGTTCTGTTTTTGCAGAGGTGAATGACAACAAATGACTCTGGGTTCTGTTTTTGGAGAGGTGAATGAAGAACAAATGACTCTGGGTTCTGTTTTTGTTGAGGTGAATGAAGAACAAATGACACTGGGTTCTGTTTTTGGAGAGGTGAATGAAGAACAAATGACTCTGGGTTCTGTTTTTGTTGAGGTGAATGAGGAGCAAATGAGACTGGGTTCTGTTTTTGGAGAGGTGAATGACAACAAATGACTCTGGGTTCTGTTTTTGGAGAGGTGAATGAAGCCTCCCCTTCCATCAGGACGAGGATTCCTGAGTGTCCAGATGTTTCTGAGAGCTCAAACTCCTTGTGCTGATGTAGAAGCCAAGGAAGCAGTGCAGTGCCTTGCAGAAGGTTAAACTGGAGAAATGCAGCCCCATCCCTGTTTCTTTTTGCCTCCAAGGCCAGGATTCCAGCAAGATGCCAACAATTCCTGCCTGCTGGGAAATGAAACCGTGGCTGTAACTTCATTTCAGGCAGCTGGGCTCTCTGCTGTGGAACAGTCATGGAAAAGAAAATCCAATTTCTGCCATTCAAGCCTGCTTGTATGAGATCCTGAGCTCTTCATCTCTTCTAGGAATCACTGGGAGCTCTGTCCTGGGATGTTGGCTGGGATCCTGCTGGTGTTCACCTCAAATCAGGCCTCACAATAACCAGGGCTATTAAAGCAGGAGAAATTAAAGATTCTCCAGCCACAGAAGGTGTCCCCACAGCCCACGCTGGGGACTCTGCAGAGCAGAAGGTTTGGTGGAAAGAAGTGAGATTAATTCGATTCTGCTGAGCCAAATGGCATTTGACACACATTAGACACGATCTGCATATGTTATTAAAGCTATGAGTAAGGAAATGCCATTATTTCTCATTTCCATTTGCAGCACGGTCCATTTTGAGGCCCAGGAATTGCCTAAATGTGACATCTGTGGGTTTATTTCCAAATGCCAAGGGATGAATATTTTTATTTTCTGCTGTTGAACCCCTCCTTGTCCAGCCTGTGGGTTCCATGCCCTTGTGACTGAAGGAGCAGCGTTAAAGAGAGGTTTGAATGCAAATTTTGTATTGCACAAAATGACCAAGCTTGTTTCCTTTGCCATTATCTTTAGATTTGTCTGACAAATCTTTCAGTTCAAAACAGGCACTGAATTGTGACCAGGTGCCTTTCTCTCTTGCACTCTTCTGCCCTGTTCTGTCTCTTCAGTTTTATTTGCTGGTATGTGCCGAATTTTGGCATAATTTTGGATCTAATGGTACTTAAATGTGCAAACCAACCAAGTGCTTTGAAAAATCTATTAAAGTGCCTGCCAGAAAATTGTATTTTCCTCTTCTGGAGAACCTGTTTGTGTTGATACCACACTCTTGATGAAACTCCTCTGGGCTGAGAGAGAACTTCCATTTCTGCTCAGGGAATTGTGGATCACTCTTTGCTGTGCTCAACCACTTGGAGCAGAAGCAAATTACTCTTTTTAAGAATTACCCTCTGTTTTTTTGTCCAGCATTGTTCAGCTCAAAATCAACACTTCTGTGCTTTTAATGCACAACGCTTACAGAACCTCCCAAAGTGGAAAAGCACCTTCAGTCTCTGATTTAACCTCTGAGATTTCCTAGGTTTGCTTTTCCTCTTCAGCTTCAAATTCTTTTATCTTTCATGTGCACAAAAGCCACGTAATTCATATGGTGTTGGCCAGGTGTGAGGCTGAAATCCCAAATTTAAGGCATCCTCTCAGAAAATTCTGCTTTCTTTGAGACCCCACTGAGGGAGCTCCACCTCAAAGCCCAAAGGATCCTCATTTCTTATTTTAAAATTTCTGGGTTTGCCCCTGAAGATCAAAAGATTGGAGCAATGGGGATTGAAGAACTGGTAGGAAAATCAAGCAGATTTCAAGAGAATTCTCCAGCTGCTGCAAAAAGCAGATATAAATGCTCATCCTGGTGGAGCATGAGGGGGAAGACACAGCCAGGAAAATGGGATTTGATCTTGGCACAGCTCCCTCCTGCCTCACCCAACCCTTGGTCCCACAACGCCGCCCTTGACAGCAAAGGGAAAATGGTGAAAAGCAAAAAAAACCACATTTAGCACAGAATTAAGGCGTTGGGAACAAAAGGCTGATCCATTAGAGGAGTAAAAAATCACTGTATTTTAGGAGGAGATGATTATAGCTGGATTATATTTGTAATGTGCAAACAGAATAAAGCCCAAATCTGTCATGGAATGCATAGCTGTGCTTTTAAAAGAGCTAATTCCATAAAGCTTAAAATAATTATGAGCCACATTGATTTAGAGAAAGAATTAAGACTGGAAAATTTTGAATAATTGGAGACTGTGTAAGAATACTTTACTAGATGCTGTGCAGAAATATTTCCACAGATGAGAAATCCTCATATAATGATAAAATATTTTCCTCTAATGGCTCTAATTATGGCAGATGCTAAACAGCAGGCAATAAAACTGTCATATTTAAATTGGCAAATCAGCTTTGGCTGCATCCTCCACTTTTAAAGGGTTGGCCAAGAAACCCAGGGCCATTATTGTTGGTTTTCAGTCAGCCTTAAAACACAGGAAAAGTTTAGAGAAAAGAAAACAAACTGATGCCATGCCAGTGTTTAAATTTAGGGAGACAGGATATTTCATAATGTCTTATTAAAAAATTGTATTAGTTTGATAATTAACATTTTCTGGGTTTTTTAATACAAAACAATTCAGTTCCTACTCGCATGATTAATTATTTATATTTAAATATATACATAGATACATATAAATATAAATATATATATATAAATAAATATAAATAAATATAAATATATATATATATACTGGATTGAAGCATTATCAGAATGGTCTCACAGCTCCTGTCCAGACAATTTTTCTCAGGGATAGGCAGCATCAATTTTTCTTTTGGAAAAAAAAAGCAGTTCGTTCTCTTTTCTCTTTTCTTTAGAAATAGATGGGTTTGAGCTCTGCACAATATATTTGTCAGACATTCTGGCCTTTATTCAACAAGACAGATCAATCCTGAAGATATAAAATAGCAGATTTCAAATAATAAAAAGTATTTATATTTTAAAAAGTTTAATTAAGAGTTTTAGGTGGAGATAGGCAATCCAAGTTAGGAGTTGGAATGCAGGGGTTACAATATAAACGAATTCTGTCCCCATTTTTATAATTTTTCAGAATTCTGGAATTTTTCCATTGCTGGAATGGGGCACAGTGCTGGATTCTTCAGCCTGGAGAATTTGCAGGAGAGAATTGCTTGCCTGGGGAAAATTCCCTTTGTCCCCCAGGAAAATCTGTGCCTGGGGGCAGCCCTGACATAACCACCGTGCCTTTGCTGGAAATGATGCAAATTTTAAAATATTTTTGTAACTGCAGTCAGGGGCTTGTCTGCCTTTGCCCAGGGGAAAGGGAGCTGAAGGTTCTTTTCAAAAGAAAGACAATTGAAGGGTTTTTTTCTGTTGCACTGGGTTGGGCTTGGTGAGTTTAACATCTCTGCTCTGGGAGAATCTCTCACAGGGGAGACACGGGGCTGTTCATGGATGAACAGAAATTCAGTGAACAGAAACTCCAACCATCGCTCCTGGCACAGCCAGGGACACCAGGGCTGGGAAAAACTGATGTGAGAACCAAAGAACGAGGACAAATTAGCATGGAAGACAAAGGGATCAATAACCAATAGCAAATCAAAGCCTAAGAATTGTGTGATTTGGGACCAATGGATGAGAATTGCTTTTGTTTTTGTGTGTATAAATCTGTGGACAGTTCAGTAAATAGAGGTGTCAGTGGAATGTTTTCCCTGGCACGTCCTGGCTGGAGTAAAGTGATGCTGGGTTCTCTGTCGCTACAAACAAAGTGCCAGAGGGTTTTTCTTCTTCTCCTGAATTTCAGGGACACCTTCATCACCTGAAACCAGCCAGGTGTGGCTTTGCTGAGGAATATTCTGGTCAGGACATGCTGAGGGATGGAGGCACCCAAAGGTTTCAGAGACCCTGGGAGCTTCTCATCCCACCCCAGAGCTGCTGCTGATTTTCACTCTGGCAGAGTGGGACTGTCCTGGATGGGTGTCATAGAGTTCCTTTACCTTTAAGAAAGTTAAAGTTGCTGGGGTCTCCTGGGAGTCTTTTCTCTTGACCAATTATCGGTCATTGCTGAGAATTGACAGCAGTTTTAGCCATTGAAAAGTAGAATCAACTTGTGAACCCCACCTTAAAGTGTACACCCAGAAGTCTGTAGTTGTTCTTTGTTTCTTGGCTGTAAAGGGTGGCGGAGCTCCGGCTGGCCTCTGGTTCCCTGCCCAGGCCATGCGGCCGGGCGGGGGCCGGGCTGGGCCTGCCGTTCTCCCGGCCGGGAGATGGGGACCGGCGGGGGCTTGCCCCGGGCTGAGCCGGGCCAGGCCGGTTCCTGGCTTAGCTGCAGGTTTTGCTGTGATAGAATTTACTAGGAAACTGCCGAGTAAAGAAGAAAAGCTTTGGACCTGCGGCAGGCTGAGACAGCAAACACACTGCAGAGCAGCCATGAAGAATCTTCTATCGCAGACAGCTCCAGCTGCTGCTCCGGCAGAGATCACAGAACCATCTACAAAAGCTTGGGCAAGATTTTAACTCTTTCTTATCCAGATGAAACTTGCGGATTAATCTTTTCGTCCAGAAAGAGAAAAGGAGAGTGATCCACATGAAAAGAGACTTTATAAACTACTAGTGGTAAGAAAGAAAAGAAAACTTCAAGAAAGGTAGAGAATTAAGAAGATGCTTTAATTAAGCTGAAATATCTTTCTGTTAAAACTATGGAAATAGACAATGAAGTCCTGAAAAGAACTCCTTTAATTCATAATAGAGTATGGGGAGGAATAAAGTGTTCAAAGTGTAAATTTGAGTAAAAAGTGGAGTAATTGTGGTATAGTGAAGTGCTGGGAGATTTGAAGCCTTGAGAGGCAATGAGAAAACTGTTTTTCTAGTGAAGCTCACAGGAGCAGATGAAGAATACCTTTTTGCCTTTGACTCACTTATCCTTAAAAATACTATCCCCAATCTAATGACCTATAACATTTCAGAGTGATGTGGAATAGGAGGGGGGGGCTCTGATAATAACAGCTCTGAGCAGCTGATATCAGAAGAACGAGAAACTATAACAAAATAGTTTTCTTGTGAAAAACTCCATAAATTAACAGAAAGGAACTTCTGTTTCTCTACAGAAACTGAGGAAAAGACTATAAAAAGAATTAGAACTGTTTAAACCATCAAAATTATAAAGTGTTTGTCTCTGTTGTCATGTGAACAAAAGAATAGTGAGCAGTAAGAAATGAAAAGGTTTTTCTAAAAGTTTATTCTGGTGTTCTTATTCTTGTAGTTTGTCAATAAACTTCTCTTTATTCCTTTTAAGTTTTATGCCTAGTTTGCTCTTATTTTAATCCATATCTCACAGCAGAAAAATAATAATTCTTTTTTCCCCCTTGTTTGTTAATTACTGGTTCAAAACCACGACAATGGGTGAGAATCCCAGAGCTAAACGAGTGTGAGAATCCCTAAACAATCCCTGAACAGGCAGAGCAGGGTGCAGCCATGGCTGTGATCTCCTGGCTGCTCCAGAAGAGGGAAGGAGCAGAGATCCCAGGAGAACAGGGTGCCTGGGACGGATGGCAATGGCCTGGCTAACGATTCCAACCCAAAATGTGATTGTAATGGAAATGCTACACTGCTCAGAAAACAAGATATTAATTTAGAACATAAGGACAAGAAGAAATAATGGTTGGGGATTGAGTAAAGGGCATTCAGCTTCTCAAGGCTCATTTCCTTTTCCTGCAGTACTCCATTAAGCACAAGATGCTATCATGATTTTTAATGACCCCGATGTTTTTGCCTCGGCAGCTTTGTGTGGCAGACAACTGCAGGCACCTGCGATGGTTCCCATGATGGATAACACATCCCTGTGTGCCTGCCCTGCTGCCAGCCTTCCAGCTCACTGGGGAAACTCCTTGGGAATCACCACCATGGAGGAAAAATTTTCTTCATAGGAACAAGTGGCTGGAATCAAGAGATTCACTCTGCTGCTCGGCATTTAATGGCATTGTATAATATTGTTTTTTCCTAATTGAGTAACACTCTACATCAATTTGCAGAGTATCTCCATCCATTTCAAGAGCTTATTAATGCTGGAGTCCTCAGTTTTCTGGACGAGGTGTTTCAGGCTGGCAGTGATTAAATCTCCCAGCAGGAATGTGGTTGTTTTCCCAGGAGATGAGATAATGGGCTGGAGATATGAGCAGGAATATGCTGATAAAGGAACTCCTCCTCTCTCTGTATCCTGCACCCTCACAGCTCCAGCACATGGTGTTTGTGTGTGCTGGGAACCCACGGCCTGACTTTCTGCAGATATTGGAAAAGACATCCATAGAAACCCTGATTTTGCACCATTACGATGGAAACATAAATATGTTCCTATTTCCATATTTGTGGTGCCCAGAAGTGCCAATCAAATGTTATAAAAACCCCGTGAATGGGAAGGTCTCTGTGTCCTTGCACAAATCTGCTGCTGCTGCTAATGAGGTGTCTGGAAAGAAATTCTCCAAGTGGGCATAATCACTCAAATCTGTCACCTTGTAAACATTTAGGGATGGGCAGTTAGCACAGACCTCAAACCTGACCTGAAATCCTCTCCCACCAGCTGCTGCCAGCAAGGTTCAGTTCCCCTTAGATAAGCAGGGCTTTGACTGACAATCCCTTGGACAAATCTTTAGCACATCTTTGCTTTATTTAGATTTCCAATCATTTAAAAATTTAATTTAATGGGATCTTAGGCAAGGAAGACTGTAGTAATTAATTCCATTTTGTCAGGGAACACTTAGTATTAAATTTCATCCTTTACTGGAGGATTCTGCTCATACTTATAAATGTAGTGACCTTTACTAAACATCTGCTGCTGAACATTTATCCTTTCATTGGTAGAGAGAGGAAGAAAGAGAGAGGTTTGGGAGGAAAACTCCAATTTTCAATCTGAAAGTGCAAAGTGTGGGGTCATTCTGTCACCTCCAAGAGTCCATTTCTTTGTTACCACAGGATGGAAACATTTACAAACATCAATAAATTGCTCAGGAATTGAAATTCTGCTCTCTGGAGTTAGAGATAGAAAACCAGAAATGCAGACACTGGACATTTTGAATTACATGCTGTAATTCAAATATATATATATATATATATATGTATATGTATGTATGTGTGTATATATATATATATATATATATATGTATATGTATATGTATATGTATAAATATATAAATGTAATATAAATATATATAAATATATAAATGTTATATTTATATACAAATATATAAACATATAAATGTAATATAAATATAATATAAATATAAGTATAAATATAAATATAATATAAGTATAAGTATAAGTATAAATATAAATATAAATATAAATATAAATATAAATATAAATATAAATATAAATATATATAAATATAAATATAAATATAAATATAAATATAAATATAAATATAAATATAAATATAGATATAAATATAGATATAAATATAGATATAAATATAGATATAAATATAGATATAAATATAGATATAAATATAAATATATAAACCAGATTATATATAACTGCAAAATACATAAATAATAAAGGTCCATGTTCCACAGAATCACAGGATCATCAAGGTTGGAAGAGACCTTCAGGACCATCTATTCCAGCCACCAACCCAGCACCACCACAATCAACCCTGTTCCCAAGTGCCACATAAAGAATAATTATTTCTACAATTATTTTCTTTTGCAACATAAATTCCTTACTTAAAGAATAAAACAAAATAAACCCCCCAAAATGGGTTATTTTTTTCCTATCCCTGCACAGAAATGGTGACTTTTGTAAAATAAGCTGGATGTGATGTTCCATCGAGCATGGGGCTGTCACACAACAGATTGCTCTAGGACTAAACAAAGATCAGGAAATACAACCCCAATTTATTCTCCTCTGTGGGCTTTATGCAAACCATTTGGGTACTGACCTGGGGGTGAGGGTAGTTATAGCTCATGAAAAGCAAAGGATTATCGAGCATCCTGAAAAACACTGATAGTGGAAATTGCTTTTTTATTAATCCGTGCTTAAATTCCCTGTCTGTAATTCTTGTGACCTAAATCGTGGTTCAGTGGGAAACCTCGGTGCTCCAGCAGCTCTGGGTGTGACATCCTTGGTTCCTCACTTCTTCTGGGAAAAACTGCAACCACCTCCTCCTCCTGTGTCATTAGAAATGTTTATCCTCTAAAATTATTAGTGTTATTATGAAAAAAATGTTTAACAAAGTGTAGCAAAAAATTTGTCTGCTGTTAAATTGCTGGTGTTTTTAAACTGCTTTAATCAGCAGTGTCTGCGTACAACAATCCTGTCTGTGCTCAGCTCTGCTCTTGGGGGTTCACAACAATCCCTTGGGGCTGAGAGCAGCAACTCCTGGCCAAAACCTGCACTCAGCTGTTGCATGATAACACAGAAAAAACAAAAGCAAAAAGGAACTTCTCTCTTCCAAAAGAAGAAGAAAACATCACAGTGGCCCAAAGCCAGTGAAGGTGCTGGAAGGCTCTTGGCTGCCTGCAGTGGGTTTGGGATAAAAGCAGGGGAACAGGTGAATGTTGCTGTGCTTGGCTGGTGTTTAACACTCCCTGCAGCACGAGGATTACCGGGAAAAGTGATGCTCACCTGCTGCTTAGCGGGGAATTGCTGTTTAATGCTTTCCCTGGCTCTCTCAGGTTACCTGGGATGCTTTGGAATTATCCTAAAGAATGGGATTAGCTGCCTCCACAGGTCAGATAATTTTTTTTTTTCTTCCCAAATCTTTTGAGGGTACAAAACTGTGAATTTGTGATGGGGAAGTGGTTCCCAAACGTGTGCAGGGGGCTCCTCAGAACCAGGACAAAGTGGGGACATTTCCAAGAGCGCTGTTGATGTGCCTTAAAGGATCTCCAGAGCAGCAGCCGTGTGTCCTGCTGGGGTGGGACAGAGGGACACGCAGGGACTCAACCCCCACGTCTGCTGTGCTGCCTTGGAAAGCTGTGATTTACCTGCCAGGGCTGGATCCTGATCCCACCAAAGCTGTGATTTACCTGCCAGGACTGGATCCTGATCCCACCAAAGCTGTGATTTACCTGCCAGGACTGGATCCTGATCCCACCAAAGCTCTGATTTACCTGCCAGGACTGGATTCTGATCCCACCAAAGCTCTGATTTACCTGCCAGGACTGGATTCTGATCCCACCAAAGCTCTGATTTACCTGTCAGGGCTGGATCCTGATCCCATCTGTGCCTTCTGCTGTGCTGCCTTGGAAAGCTCTGATTTACCTGCCAGGACTGGATCCTGATCCCATCAAAGCTCTGATTTACCTGCCAGGACTGGATCCTGATCCTACCAAAGCTCTGATTTACCTGCCAGGACTGGATCCTGATCCTACCAAAGCTCTGATTTACCTGCCAGGACTGGATTCTGATCCCACCAAAGCTCTGATTTACCTGCCAGGACTGGATCCTGATCCCACCAAAGCTCTGATTTACCTGTCAGGACTGGATCCTGATCCCACCAAAGCTGTGATTTACCTGCCAGGACTGGATCCTGATCCCACCAAAGCTGTGATTTACCTGCCAGGACTGGATCCTGATCCCACCAAAGCTGTTATTTACCTGCCAGGACTGGATTCTGATCCCACCAAAGCTCTGATTTACCTGCCAGGACTGGATTCTGATCCCACCAAAGCTCTGATTTACCTGCCAGGACTGGATCCTGATCCCATCTGTGCCTTCTGCTGTGCTGCCTTGGAAAGCTCTGATTTACCTGCCAGGACTGGATTCTGATCCCACCAAAGCTCTGATTTACCTGCCAGGACTGGATCCTGATCCCACCAAAGCTCTGATTTACCTGCCAGGACTGGATCCTGATCCCACCTGTGCCTTCTGCTGCCTCTGGTGCTCTCCAGAGCCCACCTTGAACCCTCACAGAGCATTTCTGTGCACCTGCAATCCCCATCCATCACTGCAGGGCTGGGGATGCCACTCCTGAGCACAGATACATCTTGGGAAGTACTTTAGGATCCTTTGGGATGAAAGGCGCTATTTAAATCGGAGACTTTATTATTGTCTGTCCCTCTCCACAAATAAATCATCTTGCAAAATGACTCTGGAAGAAATTACTCTTGCATAAATGAATTCATCCTGTTCTCCCACGGAGAAATGAAAAAAAAAAAACAACTTTATAATAACTATCAAATTGTTTTACAACCAAAATATTGCAATGTTTGAGTAGTTTCCTACTTGTGACTTTGATAATGAGTTTTTGAAAAGTAACAGAAAATGTTTCCAGAAATTGGAAAATAAGATTAGCATATCTGTTATGTAGTATCCTTTGTTAAGTCAAGCTATTTCTTGTTTGGGTGATAATAGCTGTGCCTTTGTTAATTATTATTTCATATTGTCATTATTAGGCTATTAATAATTTATAGTAAAAGCTGCTTCTTTGTGCTATGTAAATGTTTTCATTCTTATGCATCAATTCCTTATTCCATTATTAATGTGATTCATAAATGCATTACATTTAGATCCTCTTGCAGAAGGAGAGATATTTACTACTGTATTTTCCCTTTTGTTTGGATGCCAGGTAGGAGAAAAGTGTGAAGGGAAGATGTCCAGGGGATGTACTCACACCTCTGCCATAAAGCAGGGGATGATCACGGCTGAAAGTTCTCCCATTCCCTGCAGGAAATTGTTTATTTGTGTTCCAGGGTTTGTCAGTCTGGTTTGAGCCTGTCCTGGCTCCCAGGTTTGCAGCTGCACCCTAAAGCCAGCAGGGCTGGGATGTGCCTTTCCCAAATTCAGAGAGCCTTGCTGGGAGTTCTCAGGGCTTTTTCCAGTTACCAGCCCTGCATCCTGCCTGGCTGTACCTGAGGATTTACACAACACCTGCCTGAGTGTGACTGCCTTCCACAATCCAAAAAGAACAGCAAAAACCAAACTCTGCTCTGCCACCTCCATCCCCTTTGTGCTGCTCCTGCTCTTTCCAAACAGAGCTGGATTTGAGACCCCCCAGGGAAAACAGAGCTCTGTACCCAATGTCAGCTCCTTCCTGTGAAAATAATCTCAGGAGGAGACATTTTGGGGAGAGAATGGGGGAAAATAGTTCAGGGGTCCCTTTGGTTTGTTTTTGGGGATGGTTTTTTCCCCCTCAGTGCTCCAAGCTAAAAGAGGGAACACTGTGGGAGCTGTGGGAATGCCCCACAGTGACACATCCTGACCCAAACCCTGTCGTGTGCCATGCTGTGGGTCCAGCTGAGCAGGTTAAAAATGGGTTGTGTTGGTGTGTATTTATCCTTCAGCTGGATTATTGTGGGTTTTTGGCATGACTCTCAAACACATGGCTGGTGGAGAAGGAAATCTAACAATCAGCTTAGTCTGAAACACTCAGTGTAAAGTGCCTTTGGATTTTGGAAGGGCTCTGAAGCTTGGTTGCTGGCATTAAGGCTTTGAGCTGTGTTGGTTTCCATGGCTGGAACTGGAATTTCTAGGTTATGATGTTATCAAAGCAGCGGCTGAAACACCAATCTATGAGGGAAAAGTCATGGGGAGCATTATTCTATTAAGGTTTATTACTGCCAGGACAAGGTTATTTGTCTTTTATATCTAAACAAGAGGAGACACTGATTTTCCTTCCAGGGTCTGTTCATGAGCTCTGGCTCAGCACTGGGAGGCAAACACAGTTTCCATGATAAAACAACGAGAACTCCCAGTATAATGGGAATTAAAACAGTTTAATGCTTTAATACTTATTGGCAAAAGCTGTCACATTTAATTGATCCCTTTCACATCCAGCGCTGTAGCACAACTAACTAATGCCATCCAGTGGCAATGGCACAGCATAAATTGAATGTGTCAGGCAGTGTTGTTGGAGGCTCTGGCCATTGCAAAGCTTAATTAACCTGAAAAAGGCACTGAGGGGTGGAGAGTGGCTCATCCCAGCAGATGGAAAAGCAGGGGATTCCAGAGCAAATAAATGGAACTCCTCTCCCCCAGTTGCTTCAAACAAACCCAAGATTGCCTGGTTGGGAGGGGAGTGGGAGTTGGATTTTGAAACAAAGTTATTTGGCACTTAAGTTTCTGCTTTGCTGCCCAGAGCTTAGATTTTATTGAAATGCTGGCAAGATGTTTCACTGCAGGTAAAAGGCCGAGGTGTGGGTTGGGTTGAGAGGTTTTCTGCATGACAGAACCCTCCCAGTATGAAGAAATGGATTCTGGTTTGGTTATTTGGTTATGTGACTTCTAATTTGGTTATTGCCTAAAATGTGCTCCTCTATGCAAGAAAAATTAAATCTTGAGACCAGATCTCTGCAACACAGACTTTTATTTGCCTCCAGGACTTTGGTGTAGGAACAGCTCAATCTTTTCTGTTTCCTACATGGGAAAATGGCCTCACTCTAATTCTTAATGAATGCAGAGTGCTTTGGGCTCTGAGTAATTCTGTGTTTTGCTGGGGTTTTCAGCCACCTCTAACGGCTCCAAATGCTGATCCTGTGCTCCCTGAAATCCCAACAGCCCTGGCAGGGACTGGGCAAATCCCCACTGCTGCCACCAGCCCTGCAAAGAACGGCTGGGAATGGAAAAGCAGCCAGAGGAAAAGAGCTGGGATTCCCAGCCCGGGGTTTTTGAACTGATGGGAATCCTGCCTTGCTCTTGAACGTGCTGAAAAATGTAATTTTTAACAGCTCTGCTCTGTTCTTGTTCACTGGAACATGATGCCAGCAGAACAGAGAGCTTTCCTCCTCTTGTCAATGTTAGCTTTTCCTTAATTTGCCCAATTTGTCCAAATTTGAGTACATCTAAACCCCAAATTTTATATAAAATTACAATTAACTCTTATTTACAACTTTATACCCAAATTTAATTATACCTAGCCCCCAAATTTTATATAAAATTACAATTAACCCTTGTTCACAACTCTGGCCATATCTCTAAGCAGTACAATAACCAAAGAATATTCACTACAGTAAATATTTTGGGAAATACTTCCAATTTTATCAGGAGTACCCAAGGATGGGAGCAAATACCCACACAGATGGAAGAGAGTGCCTGAAATAAGAGTGAAAACTTTTTATTCAGTGCTGTCTTTATGAAGGTTGGGCCATCAGGATTCGGTAGAGAGGTGAACCTTGCATGGGAATTTCTCAGGGTGTGTAAGAGCTGCTTTAGAATGTTTTGTGTGTGTGAACACAGACACCAAACCAAGGAGTAAATCCAGTAAAAATCACTGAGGTCTGGCCCCAGTGATGGGAGAGCTCCCTGCCTGAAGTCACTTGGCTTTTATTTTCTGAAGTTTTCTCTCCCCAGTAATTCAGCAAAGATTTGCAGGGTTTCATTTGGATGATTTGAACAAGTGATCCGAGAGAGTCTGGTTAATTTTGGCCTTAACCAAACGGAGTGACTGATGCAAACTGCACTCCCAGCAGAGTCATTCATGAGCACTCAGGGGCCAGGACCTCTTCCCCAGGCACATCTGGGTCTGGAAGGGAACATCTGCTCTCCATCCCTGCCTCCCTGCTATGGAGGCTAGCTTTGGAGCAAGCTGCAGGCCCCATGGCCTGCCAGCCCTGCCTGAGAGCTAGCCTGGGAATTTCATGGGAGGATTCCAAACAATCCTCAGAGACAGAAAACAGCCTGCAGGTGCTGTTTGTCTGTCCCCGTGTTTTCCTTGCAGGAGAAAGTCAGGGGGTGGTGAACCCCACTGACCAATGATGGTAATGTAGCACTTTACTAACTGTCCTAGTTTAGGGCAAATTAGGAAGGAAAATTCTAAATGGGGATTTCCCCAGGGAAATGCCCCTCCCCACTTCCTGGTCCGGGAAAAGAGGAAAAAAAAATTTTTTTGGAGAGAAGTGGAAAAAGCTGTTTATTTAACAGAAATTGAGTAATATTAAATAATAAAACCTCTCGTTGTTCGATGGGATGGCAAATCCAGGAAGAAAAGTCCTTTTCATGGGGTGTAGCTCGGCTCGCTCAGTTTCTTATCAGTCCCTCCGGCGCTGGAAAGTGCCAAAGCCCAGGCCCTGGTGGGCCACAGGTGTGAGCTCCCAGGGTTTGGCTGGGTGTTCAGTCCAGAGCAGGCTTGAACAGATCCAAGAAAAGGAGAAAACAAAGATCCAGCGAACTCCTCTGCCTCAGCTAGCTAAAACTAACTAAAAGCCAGAGAGAAGCTCTGTCCCGCTGTCTGTCCGTGCTGCAGACACCACAGTCCAGGAGCGAGATGTGTGGGAGTGATGTTTTTCTTTAACACAAACTGTGGCTTCTTCTTCCCCCTCTCTTGCTCTCAGAGCCAGTCTTAAAGGTGCAGAACTTAATATATAACATAAAAACTTAATATATAACATAAACCAGACGATTGGGGATACCAGTATCATAAAGTCACCCCAGGACACTAACCAATAAGAGTTTCCTTTCTGTACTTTCCATTAACTAGTCTATATAACATGGCTGAAGCAATAAACTAGAGATTCTCTCCTGTTCTGACTCCCTTGAGAGTCCGTGCTGTTCTTTCTGCTGCTCCTAATTAGGACGACACCCTGGCACTGCTGCACCAGGAGCAGAGACTCAACCAGACACCAGAATTGCTGAGCCTCTGCTTTCCATCCCTCTCCCTACGAAATCCAGGCAGGTATCCTGTGCAATATCATCAAATAATCCCATCAAATCCATCCCCAGTATGGCATCAAGGCACAAAGGTGTGTTTGGCAGTGACATTAATGAAGGTTTCTCCTTGCTGCAGTCCATGCCTTGTGAGGAACAGCATCCCCACAGCTGCTGCACGTGAGAGCCTGCCTGCTTCCAGCACTTGGCCAGAAACGCTCAGAATACAGGGAGAAAATCCAAATATTGTGAGTACCAGTGGCACACAGGCAGCCCAGTAATTTGCATGGTCTAATAATGAAATTCTGTCTCTCTTGGACTATAGCCCTTAAAAAAAAATACCCAAGGTGCATGTTGGTTTTTTTCCTGCTTGAATCACCCAGCACTGAATGCTAAAATAGAATTATTTCCATTATGTTTTGTCACTTTTTCTGGAAGATGCAGTGTGCAGGCTTTAAGGAAAAAAAAGAAGCCTGAATTATTTGTGTAAGTTAAAAGGTCATGAGTAATTTTTCCTGCCAACAAATATCTATTGCCAAAAGAACATTCTATTCAGACTGAAGAGTATTCAAAAATGTTGACAAGCCAGAAGACCTTTATCTGGGAGGAACAGTGTTAATTATGCCACACTGATTTAAGCTCAGAGGGGTCTGATGCAGCATTTAAAATTCATCCTGTTGTTAATTTGCCAGGTGTGTTTTACAGCCATCACATTGAAGAAAATGCAAGGCCCAAGGAGCCTCTTGCCTTAATCAGTTCTCAGGCTCTGTGTGTGTGTTTGGCTTTTTGGTGTTTGTTTTGGTTCCTTTTTAAAGGTTTCCTCCAACATATTGCAGAGCCCTTGGGCACAGCAGCGAGGTGGGGATGGAGCTCTGGATGACAGCTAAAGGTGAATAACATTATTTATGTAAAGCATAGATGTAATCATTTTATTTAAAAAAAAAATACTTGAAATTATGGTACTTGCTTCTGGAGTATATGATCAAGTAAATGTCATAATTTATTCATTAATTAAAGATACCATTTTAATTAATATGAATTTTCTGTTCCTAAATATCGCAGTTCAGGCACTTTTTTAGTCAGGTAACTTGACAGTGAAACAAAACCTGGCTAGTGGGGGCAATGCATAGCTTAATAAAAATCCTGTAATTAATCAAAAAACAGCTGCATGACTGCTCAGTGACTCCATGCAGGAGCACAGAATTAATTAATGCATGATTGCCCAACTGTCTCATGCATGAGTGCCCAATTCACTTCTGCATGAGTGCCCACTGCTGCATGTCTGAACAGACAATTCATTTACACATGATCCCAGATTCAGAGCTGTGTCCCAAGGCTCATCCCCAGGGAGCCTCCTGGGATCCCTTGGAGCCTCCTGGATCTCCTCCCGAGGCGTGGGATCAGCACAAGCTGGATTTATTACAAACATCTTAAAAAAAGGAGGTCTCACAGGAAAATTCTGGCAGATCCCTGGCTGTGAAGGGCTCCTGCAGCTCTGCTCTGGGCCTGGGGAAAGGTCACAGCGTGTGCTGCTGACAGGGATGGGTAAAAATGGGTAAAAATGGGTAAAAATGGGTAAAAATGGGTAAAAATGATCCTTGATGTGAAGAGAATCCCAAACTTCACCCTTGGAACAGGCCCAGAGCAGAGCTGGAGGAGCCCTTCACAGCGAGGGATCTGCCAGAATTTTCCTGTGAGACCTCCTTTTTTTAAGATGTTTGTAATAAATCCAGCTTGTGCTGATCCCACGCCTCGGGAGGAGATCCAGGAGGCTCCAAGGGATCCCAGGAGGCTCCAAGGGATCCCAGATTCAGAGCTGTGGCCCAAGGCTCATCCCCAGGGAGCCTCCTGGGATCCCTTGGAGCCTCCTGGATCTCCTCCCGAGGCGTGGGATCAGCACAAGCTGGATTTATTACAAACATCTTACAAAAAGGAGGTCTCACAGGAAAATTCTGGCAGATCCCTCGCTGTGAAGGGCTCCTCCAGCTCTGCTCTGGGCCTGGGGAAAGGTCACAGCGTGTGCTGCTGACAGGGATGGGTAAAAATGGGTAAAAATGGGTAAAAATGATCCTTGATGTGAAGAGAATCCCAAACTTCACCCTTGGAACAGGCCAGCACTGCCTGGGGAGGAGCAGGGGAGAGCACAGGGGACAGGTGCTCGTGGCCAGAGCTGAGGATTCAGATCTGTGTCTGCTCTTTGTCCTTTCCTGCCCTGCTTCATCATCAGGTGCACAACAACACAGTTCTGTAATCTGGAGCACAGTAATGGATTAATTGCAGGCATCAGGGGGTTTTTCCCCCATTGATTTAAACAGTATGGAATTACTGCTATTTGTATTATCAATCTTCTTTTACACCTCTCCATCATCCACAGAGTAATATTGATACAAATAATTCCTTTTGCCTGAAATATGCATTTCTCAAGCCAAAGCACATTAATGCTCCCACTGCACAACTGTTAAATAAGCAGCCCAAAGCCCTACATTTACTTGATTTGCATATATAAAAATGCAAAAATGCACCAAGGTATTCTTCAAGCTTTTGTCATATTAGTTCCATTATATACTGGCTTCTGAAAATAAAGATTTAGGTGACAGATTTTTTTTCTCCTTCTATCTTAAGCTGGGATTTTTTTTTTTATAGTTGATTTGACATATAAAGGCAATTTTGTCCTTTTTTTTCTCCTCGTGTATTCTCTGCTGAATCAGTAAACATCTATAATTTCTGACAAGGTCACTTAATTATCAGCAGAAAAGGAGCTGCCTTATCTCTGCTGCTTCTGCTCCTCTCGTGGAGCTGAATTAATTCATTAATTCCAAGCCAGGAGCCACTCAGGGCTCATTTTGCCCTGCTCAGATTTGGGTGTCACCAGGAGCCTGGGCATGTTGTAGCTGAGACTTTTGTCAAGTGCACCTTACCCAAGTCAAGGTGGGGGCTCTGGGTATCCTGAAAATAAAATAGAACTTGTTCTGTTATTGAGATAGAGCTGCTGGTATCAAATATTATAGAATGAGAGTATTGCCAGTCATTTCCATATCTTAAAATAAATGGCCACATGTGGTCTCTCCCTCCTCCCCATCCATCTTGTGCTCCTTGCCAAGCACATTTCAAGCAGTGAAATCAGCACAGAGATTGTCTCTCCAAGAGCTGCTAGGGCACGGTGTGAGTGTCCAAATTATTTGGAAGCGGGTCACAGAAAGCCTTGGGAATTGTTCTGGAGAGTGGCAGGAAGCCTTCAGCTCAGTGTACAGCTGTGCTTCAAAAAAAGGATAAAAACTGCTCACTAATGTGCAGAAGAGGACAGAAAATGATATGGTGCCACTGCAGGCACAGGCAGAGCACAGACAAGCCTTGCACATTAGGAGATGCTGATTTCAATGGAATTATACTTGCGTAAAATTACAGTTCTGGTGAGTCAAATTATATATTTCACATCTCATAATTTTATTCCCTTCTCCATCCAAAGGGAAAGAAAAGTCCTGTTTAAACAAACCCCCTCCCTATGAAATGAGGCTGAAGAGGATTAAGGATATTATCCTAGTGGAGAACCTGATAAAATAAGAATGTGTAAGAGGTATGCAAAACAACACACAGCAGGTGGAAGGAAACTCCTGTTTACCCTTTCTCATCCCACAAGGACAAGAGAGATGGATCACTTACAAATCTGCAAAAGGCTAAAAGGAATCAGGGTTTTTACACAAAGAAAATTTACCCTGTGGGACAGATAAGGATTTAGTGGGATTCAAACGGGATTAGACATTTGTGTGGATAATAGGAACATCCACAGCTATGTTAGATAAGATTACAGAAGGGAACAAAGATAGAAGCACTCCTGTTTCAGGGCATGGCCAATTACTGAGAGAGACAGACAAATTGTCCTGTGGAGTGCTCTTCTTCCCCTGGAAAATGGCTTTTTGTGAAGTGCAAGTGATGTGCTCGTGTCAGGGAACCTTCCAATGGTCTGCCCTTCAAAACTCTTCCTGTTGGCAAATTCCTCAAGGCTGGGAGTTGGGATGGGAGGGAAAATCTGCTCGAGGTGGCAGACCTCATTCCCATCTCTGCGTGCCTCGAGCAGGGAAATATCCCACACAATCTGAAATGCTAAAAGGATCTCATTTTCTTCCCAGCGTGGAATTGCAGAATTTTTGCAATTTAAAAATTTTTCTTGGAAGATAAAAATTCATCTTTTAGCCTCAGGGACAAGTCTCAACTGTTAGTGTCTGCTTTGTTATAGATTACACAGTTATTCATTGTAAATAATTAATGCCTGACCAACATCTGATCAAATTTGTTTTGTTGTTGAGCAGGGATTTTTTTTTTTTTTCTTGTCTTTTTTACTATTAGAAAAGAGTCAGGGAAACGGAGGAAGGTAATTACAGAGGATAATTACTTTAAATGCTTTTAGATCTAAGCTGCTAAGAGGCTAGCTGTGCAAAAGGAAAGTAACCATGATAAATATGGCACAGAACAATAGAGAATTCAGGCAGAAAAAGGATTTGGTGCAGTTGCCAATTTTTGGCAACAATTCCATGTAAATCTCACAAATGAGTCCAGGTACTTAATAGGCAATTAAAGACAGCCAATGTAAATTAATTAATAGCAGACTCTTAAAAGTCATTAGCTGCTGTGTAATTAATAGAAAATTATAAAGGAAATAAATGCTTGCTTACAGCCTTATTAAGATATGAATGTTACATCTTCTTCTGAATTGATTGGGATGATAAAAATTCAGGGGAAAATATGGAAAGCATCATTAAATACTTGCCAAATCTGAGTGAAATTTCCATAGCACACACCCACCATTGCATATTTCAGAAGCTGACATTCGGAGTGTTTCAGTGGAGGGACTGAATGTAGGTTGGAACAGGTTTATCACAGCCCTTCCAGAGCTGGATGGAGATCACAAAGGAAGTTCAGCAGTCTCAGGTGGAAGGTCTCATGCATTATTCAATTAACCCAGCAATAAATTAAGCGCTGCAGAAGCTCAGGATCAGTCTGAGTCCCAGCACTCCCTGCCATGCCCATCCACAGATCAAATCCAACTGCATTTTTCATTCCAGGGGCACTGGAGGAGCTGGTTTGGCTTTTCCATCAGCATTCCAGCCCGGTCCCCCACGCTGGGGGCTGATGTTGGACATG
Source organism: Poecile atricapillus (assembly GCF_030490865.1). Taxonomy (NCBI): domain Eukaryota; kingdom Metazoa; phylum Chordata; class Aves; order Passeriformes; family Paridae; genus Poecile; species Poecile atricapillus. The sequence goes on from NC_081264.1 coordinate 1,369,526, forward strand.
AGGAGTTCACTCCTCTGCTGGGGACTCAAATCCGTGTTTTCCACCCCATAAATTCATCCCTGATGTCCCAGGAGCCTGACAGAGCTGTCCCCTCCTCCTGATCATCGTTTCTCTGAAGGAACTCCACCTCCACAGGCTTTGCTAAAGCCTCAGCCTCCTCTTCTAAACCAAGGAATTGTTTTAGAACAATTCTTTTCCCTTGCAAACCCTTGGGGACAGGGAGCGTTGCTGGTGCTGAGCGCTCAGCGTGTGAGGTGTTGTTTCTGGGATCACTCAGCGATGAAATGCTTTGCTAAAGGACCATAAAAATCTCTTTTCACCACTCCTTTGCCTCCCTTAAGGCTACACAAATAGTTTCAAAAGAAGGGGAAATGTTTTAGTGAAAAAATACCTGCTTTTCATATTTCTGCTTTTTTCTTTTCCTGACTGATTTTCAGATAATGAGCAAAGAGCTCTACAAATGCTCTGTTCTCTGCCTATTTTGAAACAATTTTTTTTCCCCCAGAAAGCAGCTTTTTTTTTTTTTTTTTCAGCAGAATCAAGACAATGTTGGGTTTTTCTAGAGCCACTTTGACAAACTGGTGGAGTATATTTAGGGATATGGAAGCTTATAAGAAAAGAAAAAAAAACAAACCAAAAAACAGGCTGAGAGCTATTTCAGACTTTTTTTGCAAGTGGAGGTGTTGGAAAACTGTACTTATCCTTAATATTTCCTCATCCTTTTCTATTCATTTTCAAGTCACAAAGTTTCTTCAAGGACAACTGACCTCATAAGAGACTTTTTGGGAAGGAAACATTCTGGTGAGAAGCTGAGGATGTTTTAACAATCAACAACAGACCAACCCAGAGATCCTCCTGCCATCTCCCAAGTTCCCTTCTCTAATATTGCTCAGTCTTGCTGTTCCACAGATGGGAAATTCTTTCATGTGAGGTGCAAGGTTGAACTATGAGTTTTCAGTCATCACCAGCTGAGAAAGCTGCAGATTTCTCTATCTAAAACTTTTAAAAGTTTTCCTGACCTTCTCAGGTCAAGTATCTCTTAACCTGATCTGAGTGATGTTACGTTCTTTTAGATCCTCTTTTCTTCCCTAAATTGTACCCTCTGTCTGCTCCATTTAATACTGCACAAACCCATATGGATTCAACTTTGCTATAAAGTAATTGTTTTTCTACCTTCAGCAATTTCTAGGGATTATTAATTGAAGTCAAACTTTTCAACAGTCTCTGTAATTTCATCCAGAGCAGGTGAAGGAGGGTGAGCTGGAGCCCCTGTGAGCTGGGTTGGTAACCACAGGATACAAACAGAAGAGAAAAACCCCACATCTCGGGGTCAGAAAGATTAAAATTGTGCCAAAAATAATAAAGGTGAACGTGGATAATGTGGGGAGAGGGATTTACAGACACGTGGGAAAAGTTGGACTCTGTGGTTGGGATATCTTCTGCAAACTCCCAATTCCTCTCAAGCCGTGGCCTCTTGAGCAGCTGCTGCCAGCACATAATTCTGGAATTCTCTGGGGTTTCATGGCTACAGGTCACAGGCAGGGCCTCCAGATGGGGAAAGGAAAAAGACCAGCAGGAAAATGGAAATAATGAGGACAGCAGTGGTAGAAAGAGGTTACTACCAGCAGGAAGTGTTGCAAAGTCAGGAGAATTTGAGCTGCACCCAAACTACCCCTGCTGAGACAGACACCCACCCACAGGCAGCACTTCCAGGAAAAGCTGCTTTATTCCATCTCTTTTCCTCTTTCTTGTTCTTCCTGCCACTGGAAATAGCCCCTGAACTTTGATCCTGGCACAGCAGAGATGTTTTTCCTGCTGTTGGGAATTGTTTCTCCCAGCACCAGCAGCCAGGAGCAGGGTTGTGGATGGGATCAGTTGGGTGGCATTGCCTGGATTCTCTGGAACAGTGAATTATTGTACATTTGTTGTGATGGTGGTGCTGTTTCCTGGGGTTGTTGGGGTCTGTTTTTATCTGCCCTGTGGAGCCAGAGCTCCATCCCAGCTGATTCCTGCTCCTGGCACAGCCCATCCAGCAGAATCCTCCTCTTTATCATTCCCTGTCCTGTGCTGAGCCCAGTGAATGATGGAAATCTGCATTTCCAGTGCTGAGCTGACAATAAACACGAATAATTCTGCTTTTAACACGCCATCAGATGGTGTCAGTGCTCTGATGGCCTCCCCTGACAATGCAGCCCTGCAGCTCCTGCTGGGCTCCTTTACACATGAAATTCTTTAGAGCAAAAGGAAAATGATTTGTGTACAGAGAGTTTGTGCTGCTGGAGACTTCAGGAACTCTGAAATCATGGAAAAGAAGAGTTCTTCAGGACAGTGGTTGCTGGGTTTATTTTGAATAAACCCATGTAATAAAGTAAAATAGAGATATTTTGAAGGCTGTTGTGAATGTGATCATCTCTTCTAAGAGACTGGAAGAGAGGGAGAGGAAAGGAGACCAAACCAAACCAAAGCACCTGTGAAACACAAATGTATTTATTTGGAATACCAAAGCAGCTCACAGGGAACTAGCAGGAAATACAAAAACCTTTAGAGGAGGAAATTCAAATTTTGTAAGCCTTGACCTGGAGGCAAAACAAAACAAAGAGTGACAAGAATAAATAAAACCAACCTTCTGAACATGTATTTGGGGTCAAATTTAGAAACAAGGGGACATTTTCTTATGTAGCAGTAAAAAAAGACTGTTTTGATTGTGTTCATTTGGCACAGGCTGGAGGAAAAGTTCAAATGCTGGCTAAGGAAAGAGCATAAAAATGTATTTTTATGAATCAGAAATGTAGAAAACCGATTGTAATTCATAACTCCATGCTGGTTTTATTGTTTTCAAATCACACCCCAGCACTTAGGCAGCAGAATTTTCAGTTTAATATGTAATGAGTGTGCTATTCTGTAGTGTGTTTTATTAGGCATTAGAAAGATACACAGAGCCATCCATATGACATGGATTACAGAACACACCAAAAATCATGGACAATTTTTTGTTTCTCTATGAAACAAAATATACTTTAAATAATTACTATTAACTGGTATTGCTTACCAGGAGGCCTCTTTTGATAGAACAAAATGGAAAGGAAAAAGAGGAAAAAAAAAGTAAATAAACAGAGAGATGAATTCCATAAGAACGGGATTAGGGTTTGTTTATTTTTTTATTTTGAGTAACATGCACTTTGAAATTTGATCTAATGTAGAGAAATCAAAGGGTGGAGCTCTCATGTTGGTTAATACTTAGTTTTCACAAAGGAAAAATCAGTGTCCTCTAAATGTAGTTTAAAGTAATAAAATTGGGCTGAACAAAAGAGGTAAAAGATTGGAAAGTTATCTTTGCACTTTGAGGCAGGAGTTGTTGAAGGACTGAAAGAACAGGGCTGCAAATTCTGGATTTAAACACTCATTCCAGGCAAAAACCTCCTCAATGTCCTTGGATAAATCATAAAACCCCCGTGGTTTATTTTTTTCTCTCTCTGTTTTTTTCCCCCCGGTGTGATTTCCTTGTTTATTTGGTTTTGTTAGCACTGACCATTGGCTCAATCTTTGTGCAGCACCCAACACAGCAAGAGCTGCTTGGGATTTCAGTGGGTGATGATTGGAGCCTCTGTGCCCTGTTATAATAATAAAAAACTTCTTCAGTTTTGCAAACATTTGGCACAGTTGTAATTCAGTTTAAATAGGAGAATCCAGTGAAGCTTTTCCGTGCTGCAATTTAGTTGCCTGCTGTATTTTTCCATTATGCTTGAATGCTGTGTACCAGAACCCACTTTTAATGTCTATTTTCTTACCTTGAAAACAAAAAAACATCTCCAGAATGAAATGAGTCACAACAAGAGAGGAAACTGAGATGATTGAAAAAAAAAAAAAAAATACAAAATTAATACTTTTAAAACTTATTCTGTCCAGAGTGACAGAACTTCAACCCAAACACAGCTCTGCCTTTGTTCCTGTGTGAGCACAGGAGCTGTGTTTGTGTTTATGGATTCCATCTCCTGTTGGACACACAATTTTAGGGAATGCCATCCTTTCCTACCTGGGAAAACCCAGCACCTTCAAAAATCACATTATTAACAGGTGTTTTCCATGGGGCATCACCCTGCTGGAAACCATTCAGCCAATGTCCCTTGCCCTGTGATGCTGCTTAATTCAGGATTTCTGAATTATCAGAATTTATAAAAATATAAAACTATAATATATATAATAAATATATATTTTATTGTTATATATAAATTATATACAATATATATATTTAATATTAAAATATTAATTTTAAATAAATAAATAATATAATAAATAAATTAAATAAATTAAATTTATTTAAATATTTATATATTATATGAAAATTATATATAAATTATATAAAATATTTGCATATTTAATATTAAAATATTAATTTTAAATAAATAAATAATATAATAAATAAATTAAATAAATTAAATTTATTTTAGATATCTATATATTATTATACATAAATTATATAAAAATTATATAAAATATTTATATATTTAATATTTAAATATTAATTTTAAAATAAATAAATAATACAATAAATAAATTAAATAAATAAAATTTATTTTAAATATTTATATATTATTATATATAAATTATATATAAATTATATAAAATATTAATATATTTAATATTTAAATATTAAGTTTAATACATAAATAAATAATATAATAAATAAATTAAATAAATAAAATTTATTTTAAATATTTGTATATTATTATATATAAATTATATATAAAATATATAAAAATAGTATTATGAATAAAAATATATTTGTTATTGTTATTATTGTTATTATTATTATTATTATTATTATTATTATTATTATTATTATTATTATTATTATTATTATTATTATTATTATTAATTTTATAAAGAAATTTAAAAAAAAACGGCTTTGAGGGCTCTGTGAGCTGTGAGGACACTTTTGAATGAAAGGGTGAAATTCAGAACCCAGCCAAGAAATGCTGTCTTTATCTGCTTCACATAAACCAAAACTGTATCTTCATATCTTTAAAGAAACCAATCCCATCCTGAAAGGCTTCCACTGATAGAACAGATCTCATGGCAGGGGATTTGTGCATTGAAAACAAATTGAAATGCAACTCTTATTATTCTTCTTCAAGCAAAAAAAAGTCCTTCAGCAGAGCAGTGTGCCCCATGTAAAGCAGTGATCAAGTTCTTTAACCACCAGAGTGATTCCTTTTCTCCCCCATCACATCCACAGAACGAGTCGTAATTAACCCACAAGTTCTTTAAAGCCATGAGCACCAATTCTTTTAATTGTTTAAATGTTAGAAACTTACATTATGTAAATGCAAGGAGGCTTTAGTGAAATTTGAGTAGTGATAATCCATCTGTCTTGGCTAAAGGCCAAGCTATGGGCAATTGTGCCACACTGAGAGCAGTAGAATGGAGATTTCTCTGGATTTTAAATTCCTGTAGAATGGAGATTTCTCTGGATTTTACATTCCTGTAGAATGGAGATTTCTCTGGATTTTTACATTCCTGTAGAATGGAGATTTCTCTCTGGATTTTTACATTCCTGTAGAATGGAGATTTCTCTGGATTTTTACATTCCTGTAGAATGGAGATTTCTCTGGATTTTAAATTCCTGTAGAATGGAGATTTCTCTGGATTTTTACATTCCTGTAGAATGGAGATTTCTCTGGATTTTTACATTCCTGTAGAATGGAGATTTCTCTGAATTTTTACATTCCTGTAGAATGGAGATTTCTCTGGATTTTTACATTCCTGTAGAAGGGAGATTTCTCTCTGGATTTTTACATTCCTGTAGAATGGAGATTTCTCTGGATTTTTACATTCCTGTAGAATGGAGATTTTTCTCTGGATTTTTACATTCCTGTAGAATGGAGATTTCTCTGGATTTTTACATTCCTGTAGAATGGAGATTTCTCTGTGGATTTTTACATTCCTGTAGAGTGGAGATTTCTCTGGATTTTTACATTCCTGTAGAATGGAGATTTCTCTGGATTTTTACATTCCTGTAGAATGGAGATTTCTCTGGATTTTTACATTCCTGTAGAATGGAGATTTCTCTGGATTTTTACATTCCTGTAGAATGGAGATTTCTCTGTGGATTTTTACATTCCTGTAGAAGGGAGATTTCTCTGGATTTTTACATTCCTGTAGAATGGAGATTTCTCTCTGGATTTTTACATTCCTGTAGAATGGAGATTTCTCTGGATTTTTACATTCCTGTAGAAGGGAGATTTCTCTGGATTTTTACATTCCTGGCTACAGCCACAGTGGATTTTGGGAGTTGGGTGCCAGAGAGGTTTTACCATGAGCAGCTCCCATTCACAGAGCATGTTCATCACTTGCAAATTGCATTATAAACATGAATATGTTTTATTCTTTTAAAACCTGCATAGGGTCAGTGCTTTGCAGCAGCTAACTCTTCAAGCAGAGCAGGCTCAAACTGGTGGCTTTAAAACCAGAATAATGACAGAAAAATGTATTTTCCACCAGCTTCAAAAGTTAAAGAAGCCAAGATAGAGAGAGAAATCCTTCACTGCTGCTCTGCAGGAAGAGAACAGGCAGTTAAACATTTTTTTTTTACTCTGTGTTCACTACTTACATCTTCAAATGGCAGGATAATATCTTAAATTAGAGAGGCACATGCACAGTTCCATTCAATTGGACACATATGTGCAATACACTTTCTCAAGTCTTTATAAACATTTCTATAACACATTTTAAGTATTAGGAAGCTGCAAGGATAATTCCATTTATTCTGCTTTAGGAGGGATATAAATGTTGCTGTTGAGGGTCCTGCCTTTTGTCTGGAGTTTTTATTGGATTTGCTGTGAGCTGCATCCCAAGAGATGCTCGAGAGCTGTGGGGCCAGACAGGATCCCTGGTGAGTTACAGGCAGTCCTCACATCCAAAACACAGCAGACAAGAGCTACAATAAGAGATAAACAAGGAAAACTGAAGAGAGACGTTCTGGGATGTTGTCAGGGCACAGCACAGGTCCCAAACCCACCCTGAACCATCGTGGGCAGCGCTGTTCCTGCTGCACAGGTGAGCATCACGTGTGTGCTTCCATTCCAGCTGCCTCTGAGTCACTGGGAGTGAGTAACATCACACACTGGAGTGCCCCAGTTTGCTGCTACAAACCCTGAAAGTTCAGAAAATTGTTTTCTAAATGGTTTCTGAGATGTTATTACCTTTCTCCTCTTGGAGTGAATCTTGCAGCAGCCAAATGCTCTGTGCTGTTAAAATGCTTCAGATGCTGCCTGTAGTTTATTGTTCCCTTGAAGCAATTTATTTCATTATAATGTACTCATGGAAGAACATTAGTGTTTAATTATCAGGAGAACTACTCTTAGCAAGCTCAGACTGAAGCCTGCAGTCCTTGACTGTTGGCTGCTGCTCACCTACAAACTGATGGTTGGCAGTTCAGCGATCTCATGCAAATAATATCTGTTGTGAACCATGTCATTTTCCCATTAAAATTCTCTTTGGGAATCAATCTTTCCAATTTGACCTACCCTGACTGGCAGAGGGAAAACTCCTGTGAAGCAGCTCTGCAAGGGAAAGCAGAGGCTGGGAATATCTGTGTGCAGCAGGGAGAGAAGTGGTCACAGGCCTGGCTTTGCCCTCTGCACTGGCAGGGGGATCTCATCCCATTTCCCAGGTAATGCTGATCCCCCAGGTATGGGCAAAACATTCAGAGTAAACACAACAGAGCTGAGGTAATGGAAGGAAACCTTGAAGGGAACCCTGGTAATTCTCCTCCAACACTGCAGCCTAACAGCACGTGAGTTAAAGACTGATTTTATTTACCTGTGGTCACTTAGAGGCAGCATCAGCATTTCCTCAGCCTGGATTATGGACCTCAAAACCGAGGATTGCTCAGGGGTGTGAATCACACAGGCAGGAACACCAGGAACACCCTGCTCCATGGGTCTGCAGCACTTGGGATGGAAAGGTCTGACTCAGGAGCAAGGCAGGGAAATAATCAAAAGCATGACAGAAAGTGTCAGAGATGAGGCAGCAAATCCTATGGGGAGAGGCACTTGGGCAGGAGAATTAGAGCATGGGATTGAACATGGGTTTGCACCCCTACTGCAGCTGGGGTGCCCCAAAACCTTCCCATTCCTGGCCTCCTTCTTGCCCATAAATCAGCATGAACTCCTTGCTGAGAATCAGAGAGCCTTGATAATAAAAAAGTGATAAATACCATTACAAGCAAGGAGTAATGCAAGCTGATTTTATGAATTGCTCCCATCCCCAGGACCTGCCTCTGCAGGGCATTCTCATACACAGGGCTGGAACAGCAAAGCCACGTTCCTGCCACTGTAATTCCCAGTTTTAATCTTGCCCTATATTCCCAATTCTTCCCTCCTCTGCTAATGACGCCCTGTGTCCCCTCCGCAGCACCGTGACAAATCTTCATTGAATTTAAAATGCTCCTGGATTTCATAATCACTGACAAAGAGCAAAACACCTAACTTCTTTTTACTCCCCCACAAAATCTATTTCTCTGGAAACTCTTGCCTTTATCAGCAACATCAAAGCTGAAGTTTATTCCTCAAGGCCTCAGAAGTTGGCCTTTAATCACAGGTTTAGCTAAATACCGTGCACGGTGCAGAACAAAACGAACTCAAGTGCCAGCGTGTCATTTGCAATCCCAGCTGATTAATCAGCCCGTTGTTCTTGTAAATGAATGTTAATTGCCACGTGCACATGCAAGCACAGAATGCATTAAAAGCTGAGCTGGGAATTGCCATCTCCTCTGGCTGAACCCAGCCCAGGCCAGGGGGCTCTCACTGCCCACAGGAGCCTGGCAGTTGGGCCACAGGTGTAACTCATCAGCCTCATTAGCACTAATGAGCCTCATTATTGGCCTCACCTGTGCTGGAACCAACCAGAACCAATCAGAACCCAGCACAAAACCCCCAAAAGCCAAGTCCAGAACATTCCAGCACCTGCTGCTGGAGGAGGTTCCTGCCCTGCTGGGTTTCTGTTGTGCTTCCAAAGGTAGGGGAAGGTTTTTCAGCTTTCCTAGAACCCTCCAAATGCCTCCTGTTGGTGGAATTTCATTGTGTTCTGTCCTGGGGTCCCTGGTTCTGTTTTTTGTTAATGCTGTAGTTATTGTTGTTTGTTTGCCTGGTTATACTTGTAAAGAACTGTTATTCCTATCCCCAGATCTCTGCCTGAAAGCCCCTTGATTTCAAAATTATAAAATTCGGAGGGAGGGGGTCTACATTCTTTCATCCCAAGGGAAGCTCCTGCTCTCACCTGTCTTCTAGAACCAAGACAGGGAAGGCTTTCAACTTTCCTAGAACCCTCCAAATGCCTCCTGTTGGTGGACTTTTGTCATGTTCTGTGATGGATTTTAGCTGCTTTTGGCATTCTCAGTGGTACTTTTTGTCAGAAGTGCTGGTGCTGATGGCAGAGCTCTGTATCCCGTCCCTGCAGGTCCCTGTGTTTGGTGGCACAGTCACTGCAGGGATTTTCTGAGGCTCAGCAAGAAGGAATGTGTGTTCTCCCAGCAGCTCAGCCGGGTGGGATGTTGGAGAAAAGCTGCTGCAGGATTTTGAGGAGTGGAAAGGGAGTTTGGCACGTGTGTCTCTGCAGCAGCAGCTCTAGAGCTCGCTGTACCATGAGGGTTGCACCATCCATTGATTTGTTTGCTTTCTTTTCCGAGGTGTTTAATGTTGCTACTTGAAGGATGATTTTTTAAGAGTGTGGTGCTCTACTGAGTTGGTTCTGCCATCAAAAAATCAAGGGAAAATGAGCAGGGGGAGAGAGCAAGGATATCAAAATGATTAATTGCTGCATTAGCATTCAGGCACAGAGTGTATTTTGCTTTATGGATTGCTTGTTTCTGAGGGTATGAGCGTGGCTTTTGGGCTGCATTAAAAGATGTGTGTCCTGGGCAGTGATGCTTAATTTCACAGGGATTGCATTCCTGTAGAATGAAGGGGTGGGGGAGGAGAAGGAAAGAGAGAAAAAACTTCTCCAATTAAATAGCAGCTTCAGACAACAGGCACTGTGGAGCTTTAGACAACTTTGTTCAGGCAGCATTTGTGAAATTGTCCAAAAAAACCTTTGAAAATTTATAGGTGCATGCATGAAAGTCATTGCTGCCACGTCTGTCATGTGGGAAAAGCCATCACTGTGCAGCCCCCTGAGGTTTGGATGGGGTTTGTGGGGTTCTGCTGGATCTGTGTCTGCTTCCTTGATCCCAGCTGAGCTCCCTTCCTAGGTCAATGTCTTGATGATATTGTGGAGTTGAGAGAATTGTTCAGGAGTCTTTAACTTGGTGATGTATCTTTTGTTGTTATTGCTTTTTACCGTTATGAATGTCTCTGTTGTGGTCAGGACTTCAGTGTCGATATCAAACTCAGGTTTAGTGTCTGGTTTGGCACAGTAGAAATGGATGTTTCGCTTTTATGTATAAATGTATATATTACTTTTATGTGTAAATCTAGTCTCTCTGTGACCACTTCAAAGTAACCACATACTTTTATTTCTTTTTAATGTATATAAGAAGCACAAAACTCCCCAGGTGGGGTTTGATGGTGTGGCAGAGCACAGAAAACAGCGCTGGCCACGAGCCTCCAGAGGGGCTGAGCACACCCACAGCCCCAGCACATCCCAAAGCAGGAGATTTCATTCCCAGATTATCCCAGGGGGTGAGGATCCCCTCAGGAGCCGTGTCCCAGGAGCTCTGCCTGCAGCCCTGGAGGGAAGGAACCACCAGGGAATCCTGCAGGTGAAGCCAGCAGTGGATGATCTCAGCTCCTGTGGCTGTTTGACATCAGCTGTGGGTTTTGGTGGCAGCTCTGGTGAATTCCCTGCTCAGCAGCCTGGCACAGCCCCACAGCTCCAGCTCTGTTTGTTACCAGTTGTTTTTTATACGTCCTCATCTTGTAGAACCAGCCATGCATGATTGTAATGAGTGATGGCCTGATTAAATCAAAAGCAGACATGGAAGAAACACTATTAATCCGTAAGCATATGTGATGCTAACAGCCCTCACAACATAATGTTGCAATTATCCTAGGTAGGCAAGAATAATTCTCTCTAATTAAATTCTGAGGATATATATTTGGATGCATCTTCTGGATCCTCTGTCATTTCTGTACTGCCAGAAAGAAAGGTACCAGAATTATTTCCAGTTAGCCTGAGCACGTGCCTTTTGATTCCAAATTCATTCCAGCACAGCCTGCCTGGGGACAGGCTCTGCAAATACAATGTGCTATCAAAACAGATCATGTGTTCTCAAACATGTCAGTGGCATCAGTCTCTTCTTCCTTTCTTCTTCTTTTTTTTTCCTCCTTCTGTGGCAAAATAAGCTGTAGTTTCATATCAGATTATACAGCTTCACAATGGTATTTTTAGAAGCATCAGAGTAATAGTAAAGAATGTGTAATACACTGTAGGAAGTTGATTTAGATAAAGCAGCCTCACTGTACCCATCAGCTGCAGCCCCAAAAACCCCTCTGGCAATCCCTGGAAGGTGCAGAGAGAAATACAGTTTTGAACTATTCCTTTTTAGAGTTTGTTGTATTTTTTTCTCTTCTCCCCCTCATACCCCACCTAGAAAATCCCCAGACTGCTCATTGTGCTCGTTTTGATAATCAGATGCTGCAATTCTGTGAATCCCCCAGAGTAATCCAGGGGAGAAGTGGAATCTTGGGGTCTCTGGGCACTGATGCCATGTGCAGCTCCCTGAGAATTTTGTTCTTTCTGTTGGGGACTCAAATCCACCCTCCTGCAAAACCCCAGCAGCCTTCATCCCCATGGGCCTGCTCATCCTCAGCTGCACACAAAGCTCTGCTTAAAATTAGGGGAGCCTCAGTTTCCCCTCAAAGGTTTTCTGTGTAATGGAGGCCCATTTATTATAGCCCCACACACAATATTTACAGAAATATTTATTTCCCCAGTCATAAATCCCTTTCAGTGTTCACACAGCCTCTTTTGGTGCTGGGGATGGTTTGGAGTTGGGATGAAAAACTCTCAGTTCTATTAGCCTTTATCACTTCTGAAAATCAAAAATTGTGGCTAATGAGGGTATTTGATGGTTTTTAGTGACTTTGATATAATAATTGACTTCAAATATATGGTTTCAAAGCAGTTTGATGAGATTTAGCCTCCTGTCTTCTGTATCTATTCTATTCTTATCTTGAATGTCTGTTATAAAGAGACCTCTCCATTTCTTTGTACTAAAATTCCTTTTATCATTTGAAGATTCTTGAAAAGTGTAATAGGAGAAAGAAATTACCAGGAACATACCTGATTAATTCAGAAATTAATTGAGGCTAATTTAGATGACATTACAGCATGATGACTTTCATTAATAAATAAAACTATTATCAAAAGGAACACACATTTTCCCCTAACTTTGAGTGTACCTGTTCAGCTCCCATCATTTAAATAATCAAACAGATTCTCACTTCCCAGAGATCACCAAGGGTGCAGTTCTTTGTGGTGGAATAAACCTGCTTCAGCTCAGAAATTCAAAGTATTGGGAGCTATCTGGTGCATAAAGCTTTGTCCTAGATCCCTGCATGAGGGGGAATATTTAAATCCTTCCCATCACAGCTGCAGCTTTTGCCCCAGACACACATTCTGGAAAATACTCAGGCAAATATTGATGGTTTAGAAGTGTAGTTATGCTGTGGGGCCATTATGGGAGAGAACTGCTGTGAGTTCCTGCTGGATTGGCCTGGAATGCTGTGTGAAAAATCAATTTCCTGGGAAATCAGGAGTGGGACCCGTCTGCCACCGTTTCTTTTGGGTGCTGGTGGTTCTGTGCAAAGGGGAAAAGGAAAATCTCCTCCTGGGTGAGCAGTGTGGGAAGGGGCAGGTGGAAGTGGGAGTGCAGAAATCAGAGTTGGAGCTGTCCCTGAGCCTGCCTGGATTCCTGGGAGAGGAGCTCTGAACTTCCCCAGGAGCAGGGTGGGACAAGGACACGGCAGCAGTGCCAAACAAGGGTCCTGTGCCTGGCTGCTTGAATTATTTGAATTTTCCTGGAGATTGAGTGTCTTGACTGCCATTCCTGCGAGCTGTAGCTCCAGTAATTCCTGGAGGATTTGCCACGCTGGAGGTGTGTGGATGCCAGCTTTGGAGCAGGCTGCAGGGAGATGCAGAAAGCTGCAGGTCCCATAGCTGTCTCAAGTCCAGCCTGAGAAAGCAGCCTGGGAAGTTTTAAGGAGGAATCAAAACAATTCTTAGAGACAGAAAACAACTGCCAGGTGCTGTTTTCCTGTCTCTTGTTGTCTTTGCAAGAGAAAGTCAGAGGGTGGTGTTCACCACTGACCAATGATGGTGATGCAGCAGTTTACTAACCAATAAAAGTTTCCTTTCTGTATTTTCCACGAACCAGTCTATAAAATAGGCTGAAGCAATAACCTAAGGGATTCTCCTGTTCTGACTCCATGAGAGTCTGTGTTGTTCTTTCCAGCTGTTCAATAATAGAGTGACAGAGATGGGCTGGCCCTGGGTGTTGTATCCCAGAGCAGGAGCAGCTCACGACAGTGCCAAGAGTTCATTGCCTTCATCAAGCAGCCTGCAAACCCCAGCAATGGGTTGATAATTCTTAGTGTACACATTTCTATCTCATTTTCTGCGTTGACTGCAGCAGTGCTGATGGGAGGTGCTTTTACAGCCTCCCTCTCCAGCCAGGCTGTGTCTGCCAGCAGCCTCTGCCCCTCCACTGTCATCAAAGCCAGATGATCAGGGTTCAGAGAGGAACCAGCTGCAGGAGGGGGTAATTTTAGTTATTCAGATACCTCAGAGCCTTATGTAACTGGATTTGAGCAACAGTTGATGCCAGACAATCTCACATAATCAGTGAGAGCGCTCCATCAGCTCTCTCCTCGTGTTCACAGAACAGTTTGTGCCCCAGAGAGGGGGTCAGGCAACGAGCATCACATCTAGAGCTGCAGGGAAAAGGGGGTGGAGACTCCTGAGCAGTGACAGAGCTCACAGGAGAAAATCCAAACCTTTGGGTAACTTCCAAATGGGAAGAAGCGTGCTGGTAAATGCAGCCAGGTTGGAGATGTAAGGTTTGGTGTTAATGTATTTTAAGGAGCATTTGCTGGGTCCATTGATGCCTTCCTCTGCAGGGCTTTGTCCCAGCTGTCCTGGTAGAGCTCCAGGCCCTGTGTTAGGGACAGAAGAGTTGTTTCCCACTACAAGTAGGAAACCCACTCACCATCCTGGGGTCTGGTTGTGTTCAGTGTGACTTTCACTCCTACAATGGCTTCTTTATGGCATTTTGCTTTGTCTTTGCTTCTGTGTTTGAATAAATAAATTCTGCTCTATCCATGTGAGATCCAGCCTGAGGAGTGCTGGTAAATTCTCAGTGTTTACAGGAGTTCATCGCTGCTTGCTGCTCTCCATCCAGCTGTGTGGTATCATCTACTCAAACATCTGCTGCTCCCTGGAGGAGCTGCAGAAATGGCCAGGAAAGATAAAAATAGAAGGTCAAACAGCAAACTGCATTGTGCAATTAACCTGGCTGCAATTCCTGAGTCACAAATGGAGGCTGTTTTCCAGAAAAAGGGATCAATATACAGTTTGTTATTGTTACACATGAAGGAAAAATAAATAGTGTCTCGAGCTCCTTTTCACACAGAATTGCTTATCACTGCTGAGCAGCTTGGGATGGCACAGAAGGCAAACAAACCTTCAAAGGCTCCCCTTGCAGGAGCTTCCCAATGACTTTGGTCCAGCTCCAAGTTCAGATGGTGCTGCCTTTTAGAGCTCAGCCCCACAGCAGGAGTCAGGCTGGGGGAAGAGGGGTCCCAGGCTGTTGTGAGGCTGTTGTGGTGTCACTGTGCAGGCAGGACACCCCTGGGAATGTGGCTGTGGTGTCACTGTGCAGGCAGGACACCCCTGGGAATGTGGCTGTGGTGTCACTGCAGGCAGGACACCCCTGGCAATGTGGCTGTGGTGTCACTGTGCAGGCAGGACACCCCTGGCAATGTGGCTGTGGTGTCACTGTGCAGACAGGACACCCCTGGGAATGTGGCTGTGGTGTCACTGTGCAGACAGGACACCCCTGGGAATGTGGCTGTGGTGTCACTGTGCAGGCAGGACACCCCTGGGAATGTGGCTGTGGTGTCACTGTGCAGACAGGACACCCCTGGCAATGTGGCTGTGCTGCTGTGGTGTCACTGTGCAGGCAGGACACCCCTGGCAATGTGGCTGTGCTGCTGTGGTGTCACTGCAGGTAGGACATCCCTGGGAATGTGGCTGTGGTGTCACTGTGCAGGCAGGACACCCCTGGCAATGTGGCTGTGGTGTCACTGCAGGTAGGACATCCCTGGGAATGTGGCTGTGGTGTCACTGTGCAGGCAGGACACCCCTGGCAATGTGGCTGTGGTGTCACTGTGCAGGCAGGACATCCCTGGGAATGTGGCTGTGGTGTCACTGTGCAGGCAGGACACCCCTGGCAATGTGGCTGTGCTGTTGTGGTGTCACTGCAGGCAGGACACCCCTGGGAATGTGGCTGTGGTGTCACTGTGCAGGCAGGACACCCCTGGGAATGTGGCTGTGGTGTCACTGTGCAGGCAGGACACCCCTGGCAATGTGGCTGTGCTGCTGTGGTGTCACTGCAGGTAGGACATCCCTGGGAATGTGGCTGTGGTGTCACTGTGCAGGCAGGACACCCCTGGCAATGTGGCTGTGGTGTCACTGCAGGTAGGACATCCCTGGGAATGTGGCTGTGGTGTCACTGTGCAGGCAGGACACCCCTGGCAATGTGGCTGTGGTGTCACTGTGCAGGCAGGACATCCCTGGGAATGTGGCTGTGGTGTCACTGTGCAGGCAGGACACCCCTGGCAATGTGGCTGTGCTGTTGTGGTGTCACTGCAGGCAGGACACCCCTGGGAATGTGGCTGTGGTGTCACTGTGCAGGCAGGACACCCCTGGGAATGTGGCTGTGGTGTCACTGTGCAGGCAGGACACCCCTGGCAATGTGGCTGTGGTGTCACTGTGCAGGCAGGACACCCCTGGCAATGTGGCTGTGCTGCTGTGGTGTCACTGTGCAGGCAGGACACCCCTGGGAATGTGGCTGTGCTGTTGTGGTGTCACTGTGCAGACAGGACACCCCTGGGAATGTGGCTGTGCTGTTGTGGTCACTGTGCTGTGGCTTTTTGGGACAATCTGTGGCATTCCCAGCAGCCCTCAGCTGAAACCACCCTGCTGCTGGAATATTTGGCTGTTTCACATCTCAGAGGTGGCTGTTCTAAGCCTCCTCCAGCCTTTGGACAGGCTCCTGTGTCTGAGCTCAGAGCTTTGTGTGGTGGTGATGGGGAGCCTTGAGAGCCTGTAGAGCATCAGAGCATGCAAGGGACTACCTGACATTCTCCTGCAGCAGATTTACTGCTTGGGAGATGTGTATGTACAGAAGAGAAGTAGAAAAAAATATATAATTGAAGATCTGTTCTAGAATGAGAGGCATCTGATTTTCTGACTTTTTTTAAAAAAAATCCCTTTGCCTTGTTTTTTTTTGGAAAGGCCATTTCTCTTTTTGTAGCATCTATTTTTAAACAGCTGAATTAAAATTAATTATTTCATGTCTGCAATAACCCTTTTTGCACAGAGACCTGTCTGAAAGAGTCATTGATTTCCTCTCTGTGTGTTCACCAGCTGCAGAACCAGTGCTTCATCTTTTAATCTCCAATATGAAAGGAACAACAGAGGTCACTGTGGACTTGTACTCTTCAAAGTGATTAAGGCAGAGCTGAAAGAGCTGGCAACAAGGCCAGCCTGCTCTTCATTTAAGTATATATATATTTATTTCTCTCTGCTCCCCCCTCACCTGGGACCCACATGTTCCTGAGTCCAGGGAGAGCTAATTAAAATGGCTTGTTCCTTTTAAATGAGTCTGCAAAGCAGCTTGGTACAAAGCCAGAGCAGGTAGCATTTTAACATGCCTGCTTTGAAAAGGAGCCCATTGTCCTTTGCTGTCCCTCGAGCAAAATCTCTCCTGGTTTTGGTCTTCCTCAGCCCTGCCTTGAAATGCTGTTTATTAGGGACATTCAACCCACTGCCCTGGAGACTTAAAACCCAAGAGAAGTGGGCAGTGTGTTGGACATCTGCTGCATCAGATGTCTTGCCTTTCCCACCTCTGTTATTTTGCAGCAGACCCCATGATGAGAAACAGTCCAAAGGACTTCCAGTAACGGGGGACACAGGCATAAAGAAAAAATCATACTGTAAGTTATTTTCACGCTATTTAACCACTCCAGTCTGCTGTTTGCAAAGCAAATACCTTCATTCTTGGACCTTCAAAAGATCCTGAAGCAAATGGACTAAATGGAAGAAATTAAATATGCTATCCCTGTAATGGAAAAATACATAATGAGGTTTCAAGTTTGCTTGATTATTGTGTTCCAGTATATTCCAGAGCTGGCAGACAATAAACAGCACACTGAGTCTTTTGAGGTGAGGGTAAATACACAGCTTTAGCATTAGAATGTTGGACATCCCAAGCTGCTGGTAAATTTTATGGAATATTTACTTTTCTGAGGCAATCTTCCAGTAGCTTTGCTGTAACTAAGACAAAAATCCCACAGCCTTCTTATAGGAATACATTTTTAACTTCTGATCATCCAGTCACGGGGGGCACTTGGTCTGAGGGCTGCAAACACAACCCAGTTTGTGCTCGACATGGATTTCTCAGGCAAATGTTTAATCTGGCATTCCCAAAGCTGGCTGGCTGCCAGCACCAGGGAGAGACAAATATCAGTCATCAGATTGTGCTGCACATTCCATAATGGCCAAAGTCATCCCTTTCTGCTGCTCTGGTCCAATAAAGAACTGGGATGGACCTGAGAGCAAGGAGCTTATTCTGGTGCTTTCCATCCCCTAATAAACAGATGTCTTTTACCCACAGTTACAGTGCTTACCCATGGACTTGATGTTTCCATTACAAGAGAGCCATAAAAATCCTTGTAACTGGCCATTGCAGTGGCAGATTTACAAACTCCTTTTTTTTTCCCCCTCCTCTCCATTCCATTAGATGGGAAATTGTAGCCAGAGCTAATATTAAAAATGCCTTCACACATTAACTTAACACATTGCAGCCTCACTAATAGGATGCATTGGAAGCTAATTCTGACTTTTGCATAGCAGGCTCTTAAATCATAAATATGGCATCTTTTGTGTGATGCCTGTTGTGTATAAATTAGGGAGCAATGCTATTCCTTTCCCTCCCATTTGCACTGTGCTCCTGGAGGGGTTTTGCAGGGGCTGAGAGGAGAGGAAGAGCCACATCCAGGCTGGAATGCTTCTGTGGGAGCTGCATTCCCATGGGGGTGCTGCTGGCTTCTCCAAACTGCTCACAGCTGCCTCAGGTGCTGTGCAGAAGATGAGCACCAGGTCTGCTTTTACCTCCTCAGGGTAGGGGTTAAAGATTGCAGAGGAATTCTTTGCCCATGCTGAGCTTTGTCCTAACACCAGGATCAAAGCAATGTGGGTTTAACAAGCAAGCTTTTTTTTTTTTTCCCTTCTAATTCTGTAATTCAAGCCTGGGAAAGTGAGTGAAGTACAATTGATTGCTCAGTAAAACACTCAATTAGAGCAGATTATCTGAAGGAAAAGAATGGCAAACTAGAATTTATTTTTCTGTGTCATTAGGGAAGCCTGATAACAGAATCACTGCAGAGCCACAGAGGAAATCAGCAGCAGAGAATGAATTAATTAAAAAACACGCATTGTGGTTTTTTTCTCAGGGGTTTGATTTGGGGGAAGGATGCTGGGGATCTCTTTGGGGTTTTTTGGCTTTTGGACATGGCTTGGGCCTTTCTTCTTCTGCTGATGTCCCTCTTTTCTGCATCTTCACAGTCTCTGCTGGTCATTTACCCCAGCAGTGACAGTGGTCAGGATTTCTCTGCTCAAGCAGGAGGAAGATCTTTCCCCACTGAAACTGAGTCCAGTTGCAAACCCAGCCATCCCTGCTGAGCTTAGATATTAACTGATTGTTTTAAGCATCTTCTTCTGCAAAATAACAGTGATGAATCTCTTCTAGCTGTGGTTTGGTTTTTGCCCAGGGCAGTGATGGGTCACTCACCCAAACCCTGAGTGTCCCAGCACCCATTACTGCTCTGGGATGGTTCCTGTGCTCCCTTTTCTCCTGGGAATTAAACTGTTGTTGAGCCAACAGCCCGTGAGCAGCCTAAAAACACTGAAGAAAATAAATTCTCATGGTTTATCAGCAGAGTTATGGGTCAGCAGTGGCTGCAGAGAGCAGTGGGCTCCAGATTCTGGGGCTTTCTCTGCCACCCCTTTCTCCTGCTCCTTCTGAGGGCTTGGCTCTTGCTCGGGCAGCAGGGGAGGGGACAAGGCAGGGACAGGCTGGGGGTGACATTTCTGCTCTGGGATTTCTTCAGGTTCTCCAGGAAACCTGCCTGGTGTTTGTGATGGGGGAAATCACCTGTGGCTGCTGGAGGGAGGCTTCATCTGCAGGGAGAGCTGGGTGGCTGGCACAGTGTCACTGCTGTCACAGCGCTGGGTGACACCGCTCTGGGAGCAGGGAACAGCTCCCCGTTCCCAAAATGGGCACAGCTGAGGAGTGGAAAGCACATATTGCTCAGTATAAAATGTCTCTGGCTGCACATAAACTGGGTTTGGAGTGTTGTGTAAAAGCAGGCTGGGTTTATGAATCTCAGCTATATTGACAGACAATATAGAGGCGAAATGCGATGGCAGCAGTTCTAAAAATCGTTTTAATGATGTAGAGTGGCAATATTTTTCATCAGTTATAAAATTATATCGGCTTCCTATAATTCATTTAATGGCAATTATGCTAAAAATACTTCCACTTGAAGTAAGTATCTGCAAGAGCTTCGTAGAAGTGGGAATGTTTGACAGATATTTGCTTACACAAGCTACACCTTCACAATGTAATCAAAGAAGCTGTTTTGCCATTAGTTCTGCTTGAATTTGTAGCCTCCAAGCCACTGACAAGTGTCAAGGCACTGTGAAGGCTCAGAAGGAACCCAAAAATTCCTGATCTATCAAATTATTCTCCAAAGCTTTCAAAATTGGATTCGATTGAATGAATTCTTGGAAAGAGAAAGTAATAGCTTGTCTCCATTTGTAGCTGGGCCAGGCATAAACTATATGAGCTTTACTGCTGCTTCCTGCACTGCTCAGGAATTCAAAAATATACTGAAGGATGAGCAGCTGAAGAGGTTTTGCCAGGGACTGGAACTGTGTTATCCCTGCCTTGAATCATTTTAATGTTTGACTCTGCAGAGCCTCAGCTGGGGCAGCAAAGGGCTGGGCTCCTGCTCAATTGGACTGGCTGTGGAATTGGCTGTTCTGCTGTAAATGGAATGGATTTGGCCAGATGAAGTCACATTTCTGTTGGTTGAGGTGCTTGTTATTGCTTTTGTGTGACTCCACTTGTCGCAGCCCCACCAAATCCACGCTGCCCAGAGCTGAGGATGAGGGAGGGGAGCAGATGGGAGAGGGCAGAGCATGGAAAAGGCTCAGGATGGGAGGCTCAGCCACAGCTCCTTTCAGCTGGAATCAGCTTGTGTCACTTCAATTTGCCTGCCCAGAGCCTTGGGGTGGCTCAGGGGGACCAGAAATGAGGTGGAGCAGCCGCCTTCATCTGACTCCTGCTCCTTCCCTGGTGCTCATTTGTGTGTGGTGGGGAGCAGAGCCCAGCTCTCTGGGGATGGACACAGACCTGATCACAAATATCACTTTACAAGAGAGGCTGTTACAGCCCTTTCATCCAAGAGATGGTGTCAGCACTCAGAAGAAATCCCAGCTCACCAAATAACAGAGAGAGGGCAGGGCTTGGTGCTCTGTGGGAAGGTTTCTCTGTTGGTTCTGCATCCTAAATAATAATAAATAATAAATCTGTGTGGCACCTCTGACCTGGGGATGTGCTGCCAGAAGGGAAGCTGGGCAGCACAGAGCTGACATTTGATATTCTCTGTTTTGGGAGCAGGAGGGGCACATCTGTCCTGGCCCCAGCCTGCTGAGCCTGAGCACCAAATGTGGAAAGGTGAAGGGATTTTGAGATTTTTCTGCTACAGCAGTTACCAGGGACAAAGAATTGAGTTCTGGATTTCTGGTTGTGTTTTAGAAGATGGAATAAAAAATTAGACCTGTTTTGGAGGATGGCTTGGAAACTTTATCCTGAATGAAGTTAAGTAAGCTGAGCTCCTCATCCAGTGTGTTTGTCAAACTGTGATTAAACTTGGTTTTACCAGTGTTCCTTTTGTTTATAGCCAGTTGTAATCTTCATATCTTTGTGCTGTCACCCAAATTTTGAACTTGATCAAAGCCTCCTTAATTCATGCCCAGTGATTTCCAAAGATGCTGCTCTACACATCATGAACACACATGGTTTACATTATAAAAACAAGACTTTTTTTCATGTGGAGTAATTTCCATTGTAGAATAAATTCTCTTCCAGCCACTGGTACTATTGGATTGCACTGACAATGGCATTCTTTTATGGTGGGGTTGTGGAAATTATTTTATAGATTCCCTATCACTGCTTTCAATGGTGACAGCTTTAGTTAATGTAGTGGAACTAGGATTTTTCCCCTTGATGTCTGCACTTTGTAGCCTTTTGTTCCATGTGCAAGAGGTGGGAAGTAACAGGGAGGGATGCTCTGGCTGTCAGAACATTACAGTCAGCTGTGGCTGAAGGAATGAACAGGAGTGTCAGATAATTTAATATCTGCTGATTCCCACCAGCTTCTGGGGGATTGCACAGTGGCCACAGTTCAAGTCTCTTGTTGTGAATGGAGTATGGGAGCACGTGGTTGTTAATTGGCAATCAAGGAACTTGAATAGAACTCTTATATTTGGGGACTAACACAGCTAGGTTCTGCCATGAGAACTGGTTTTCCATCTCCTCCTCCCCATTCTCAGCGTTGTGCCTCTTGGATTTGTAGGCTTTGGAATTTTGTTTTTGGACAGAAATGACTTTGGGGAGTCAGCACGTTGTATAATGTGTGTAGTGCCAGGGTGTGGGACACAGGAGGGAGGAGAGGAGCCCTGGGGCAAGGCTGCCTGTGGGGGAAGTGGGGTTGCTCCTGACAACAGCAGCCTGCTGGCTTCTCCCTGAAATACTCACTTACCTCATCTCAAAGCCACCCCTCATGGTGCTCTGAGCTTCCCACCTTGCCTGTTGGAGCTTCTGAGATATTTCAGGACTGCCCTACTTGCAGCAGATGCTGTCAGAGCTGTTTTGCAGGGTGGAAAGTGTCTCCTTGCAGCCCAGAGTCCTCACTGGGTGGGATTGCTGGGGCTGCAACTCCTGAGGTTTCAGTGCCCAAGGACAAGAGCAGGATAATCTGCAGACAGAGCCTGTCAGATTTGTGTCCTGCCCTTCTGCAAGGACAAATGGCAAATAAGCAGAGTCCCTCAGGTACCCAGAGTTATGCTGGCTCACAGCACTGACATTTCCCTCTAAGGACAGGGTTTACCTGTTCAGAGAGCAACAGGTGACTTGATCCTCTCCTGAACTAAATTGCTTAAAGAGTTCAGATTTTATTTTATTTTCTTTATACTCCAATGGGTTTCTAGATGAGATGTTGGATGATTTTCATGGTCCAGCACTGTCCCAAGCCAGTATAAATACCCATTTTATGGGGCAGTGTGTGGTTTTGAGCAGGAGAAAAGTGTTTAACATGGAGAAGGAGGAAACCTTTTCACGCTCAGAGGAGCTGCTTTAAGAGGAATCAATCTCAGTCTGGCTCTGCCCTCTGAGCTTGCCTCCAGCCTCTCCTGCTGCCTATGGCAAAACCACTCTGGGGGTGCTGCTGTCAGCTCACAGCGCTTGTACTCCATCTCTCTGTCACTCCCTGGAATATTTAAATGCTGGAATGCTGTTTAGCTCCCCTTCTGTACCCAAACCCAGCATTTCCACAGGATAAAAAGAGCACTCAGGGATCTGAGCATTTGCTTTCAAAGCTTTCAAGGTTTGCTTGCTGCAGTGCAGGTACCAGCGTGTAACACAGAGTTTGAGAGTGGCCAGCAGTAACTCCTGGATAAAAAACCTTGTGGAAAAAGACTCAAAAATATTGCAAGATGAAAAAATTCCCCTGCCATGGCCAATCTCCCCGTGCCAGGAGCTTCCACCACCGCCTTGCCTTGGTGCATGTGCAGCTGAGGGAGATGCTGATCTTGCTGTCCCTGCTGAGAGCCAGCTGTGAGCACCTCTGGTGTCCCCAGAGGGCAGGGACAGGACCCTGTCCCCTCCTCCGTGCTTGCTATATGTCATCCAGGCACAAGATGTCTCTGTGGGCTCTCCACAAATTTTAGGTTT
Organism: Poecile atricapillus; assembly: GCF_030490865.1. Taxonomy (NCBI): domain Eukaryota; kingdom Metazoa; phylum Chordata; class Aves; order Passeriformes; family Paridae; genus Poecile; species Poecile atricapillus. The sequence goes on from NC_081264.1 coordinate 1,392,825, forward strand.
TAAAAAAAAAAAAAAAAATTGCCACCACCAAGACAAATCTGTAGCTCAAGGTGTGTGGGGAAACCTGCCAGCTTGTGGTGTTTGTTTGTTTGTTTTCTTTAGGGAGGGTTTCCTGGGTTAAATGGGCTGAAGGGCTGCGTTTGGTGCCTTCACTTCATCCTCTAATTTCTATATTGAGAAACACATTCCAATTGCCTGAGTGTTTAGGACATCAATAAACACTCTATTCTTTGTAACTGAATGGATAAAACTGATGAAAACTCAAGGTTTGAAGTCTAGAGTCTGAATGAATGATTTTCACCCTAGAATTTTAATTAAGAATTAATTCGGTGTTTAATATTCTTTAGAAATTTTAATAATAATTCTTTAGAAATTTTTATATAATAAATCAGTAGGGCTTCTTTCTAACCTTAACAAAAGTTGTTACACCCAAGCATTCAGCAGAAAATCGAGAAAAGATTGAAAAGCCATTAATTTGTGAGCTGGTGTTTCACCTCTGGATCTCAGATCATTGTTTTCTTGGTTTGATAATGGTCCCTCTGTTGTTAGAGCCACACTAATGGGGCTCAGTGGGGCAGGGCAGGGTTTTGCACAGGCACAAAGTGGCTCAGAAAGTCACTGACTCTTTTCTGGGCTGACTTCAGCCTCAAAGTCTTTAAAAAGGAAATAAACTTCTGGCTGTTAAACCCAGCACGAGCAGAGGAAAGGCTGTGCAAGCTTGCTGAAATAACTCCAGCACATCCTGCAGAAGTTGATGTGAAACACCCCAAGAGCAGCCAGGAGCTCGGCACGTCCCTCCTCATCTCCAGCTGCAGCCTTAGGCTGGGCTGAAAAACACAGATTTCTGCTCAAAAACCCACCAGGGCTGGACAAACTGCATCTCCATGTGAAGCTTTCCAGACTGGCTGCAGCTTCTCCTGCAAGGTGATGCTTTTTGGAGCACAGCAGGAAATTTTTCATGCAGTAGGCAAACTGGAATGGTGTGGAGTAATTGTGTCAGGCTGCGCTGGAAAAATAATCTCCTTGTGAGCAAAGCACACAATAACCAAAAGTTGAACACTTAATTCTGTTCTCCACTGCCACCCTGATACTGCTGATTTAGCCTGGCTTTCCAGGCAACACTTTATTTTTGTAATCATAGTGTTTGCAGTAAATCTGCAAACAATGGCTGCGCTCCTGGAAACTGGAAGCAGGGAAATTATTCTTAAAATCACTTTCCCAGGTGGGATCTGAGGATGTGCAGTTCCCCACTGACACAAATTGCTCCTCTGGGGCTGAAGAAAGTAAATAAGATATAAGGAAAACGACTTTGTGGTGTTAAATTCTAAATCCTTTATCTTTACTTGGGATTCCACCTAATACTCCTCCAATTAAGAGATTCTCAGATTACTTCATTGCCTCTCCTGTCTTTAGTCTTCCTTTACAGCCTTGTCAATAGTAGGATTGAGAATGTTTCCTCCTTTGAGGCAGGATTTGATGCCAATCAGCAAAAATCCAGTGAGGAAGGGAGTTTCCCAATCTACCTGATAATATAAACTGCAAACACAACAGCACAAAGCGCTTTTCCCTAGCCCAAAACCAAGCTGGGAGATTTTTGAGGTGCAGTGTGTGAGCAGAGAGTTGACAAAAGGGATTTGTTAAAGAACTGACCATGGATGTTCTCAGCAGGAATTCCTCCCTCTCCTGGCTAGCCCAGCTGAAATAAGTGTGTGTGTGTGGAGTCTGAACAAATAATAAAACAATATATTTAATAATAAAATAATTAATAATAATGAGAATTCAGGGAATGGGTGAGGCAAGCTCCCAAAATATAGAGAGCAGCTCATGTGGTTGATGTCCCAGCTGGTGTTCAACCAAAGATTTGTCAGATGTCCTGGGGACTGGGAGAAATGCTCCCAGGAATGGCAGTGCCCAGCTCTGTCCCACCTGCAGGGCTGGGTGACTGGAGAGCAGCTACAGCACTGAAAATGGAGAAATTCAGTGTTTTACTACAAATCAATGGTGTTTAGGGTAATAAACCTCCGAGTCAAACCCTCATGTCCAGTTGATTTAACGAGACAGAGGATGTCTCTTGTTTGGAGGTGCTTTGTGCAGCCCTCACTCTGCATTCTGCTACAGACAGTAATTAGAATTTATATCAATTTCTGGGGTTCTGCAGCACATGTATTTCCTTTCTGAGTGCTTAGAGAGCTCAGGAATAGAGGATGAATGCAGGTATAACACACTGTAGAAATTCAATGTGAAGGTGCAATACCCATGTCGTGGATCCAATCCTGGATTTGGGCATTTTAACCCAAATTGTGTCACTTGGGAACATCACGTGTGAAATGTCTGTGTTCCATGCAAAATGCTTCTAAAAACAGGAAAAACAAAATGTTGGTGTTCTGGGTGGGCTCAGGCATTTAAAACTTAATTTAGTAGTTAAATCTTTGGGTTAAAGTCAGCTCTGCTTTGGTGCAGAGCCTTTGTTTTCCCCTGGCTGAGCAGGAGTGACACCAGAGTCTGTGTGGCACCAACAGACAGGACGAGTGTTTTATCACTCAAAATAAATTAGCACAGAAGTAAATCTGTGTGCTGACACCCCTGTAAATCACACATGCCTGCAGTGATGTTTCCTCTCATGACTTACCCCTTCAAGTACTTTGCATTTGACAGCAGAGTCACAGCGAGGGAAGGAGCTGGGGCTCACAGGGTCCTTTTCTCCAGAAATTACAATAACATCGCTAGAAATTCAGAATCTTGAGCAAAAAGGCTCCTTGAGCCTGGGGCACAGAGGAAGCTGTGAAACAGACAAAGTGGAAAATGACACTGAGAAGTAAATTGGATTGAGGCACAAATATTCCGTGTGAAATGCTGAATAAACTTCTGAACATGCACAGAGAAGTGCCCATAATTAACGAGCCCAGCCTGACTTTGGTCCTTTCCCACTGCTGCCCTGGTGCATGAGCTGAAACTAGATTTTCAATAATGTTGTTAAACTATATTTTCATTTATGTTTATTTGATATATTTGCTATAGCCCATAGGTCAGCCAACAGTTAGAATAATTGTTTTGGTTATTAAAGCTCTCTTAAAGCCAAGAACAGTCATGATCACAATCATGATTTCACAATTTAGCAAGGTACATTTCTTAAACATTTCCAAGAGGTTTTGGTTTTGTCTCTTTGTGGCTGAAGAATTTAGTCCCTAAGTCTATTAAATTTATAAAAGATTAGCTTATTTCCCAGTCCTGGTAGATTTTCTGATTTCCAGAACTTGCCTCAAGCACACAAAGGTCAGGGATAGAGAAGGACCTGCAAGGTAAATACGAAACCAGATGTGGTGTAAATGTTTGAAGGATTGTATGAAAAGTGTTTTAAGTGATAATATATTTTTTTTATTCAAAGCTTGTGCTTTAGCTCCCAAGGCACCACAAAGCAGGAATTCTCAATCAGAGCTAAGCAGCCTTTCCTAAGAAAGGGGTGAGCATTTGGGGATTTCTGGGGAGCTGTTAATGACAGCTGCCAGAGCCCCCAGAGTATAAATAACCCAAATTTAGATGGTGGAGCTTGAGCACACCCTTCACTTTAACCATCATTGGAAGGTTTTTCCCTGCCACACATGGCTGATCTCTGCTGCCAGGAGTGAGTGTCTATACATTGGAGTAATTTTAAGTTTTGCTCCCATAATGAATGGAAATTGAATCAATCTCTTCTGGGACTTGCTCCAAGATTAGACATTAAAGCGGGATTTTTACACACACCCTACACACGCTCCGGCAGTAAGCATAACTTCAGTTAATATTCCTAACAGCTACATTTTCTCCTCAAAAACGAGCTCATTAACTTGTAAAATATACAGGATTCAGGTGCTTGATAGCAAATAAAGCCTTTAAAAAATTACGTTTAACCGCGAGGGATTTTAGGAGCCTGACGAGGAGCAGCTATTTCACATAGAGCTCTTTTTGAGGCACTCCAGAGCGAGTTCAGAATTCTAATTTTGGAGTTAAAAATTTTCAAGGTTGTTGCTCAGAGGAGACAGGAGGAGAACGTGCTGCTTGGAGGACCAAAATCCTCTCCTGCCAGTCAGGAAATGCCAGGACTGCCTCTAGACCCAAGGCAAGATTATATCCTCAACAGGATAAAACTGGGAATAAAGTGAATAAAAGCAGGGAGGAAAAGCTGAAAGATTTCAGAATTAACCCCCAGTTAGTTCAGCACCTTAGGAAGTTGCTCTTTATGGAGTTTAATGAGATGAGCATTGAGGAAAGGTAGAAATGGAGAAGGCTGAAGAGGAAAAGCTCATCCTTTGTGGGGTGTGGGTGGGGCACAGGGGTCAAAATGAAACGTGGGCAGTGGCAATATGGGATCTTCTGAAGGCTTTAAGGATTAAAAGGAAATCAAACCCATTTCCACAACCCATACTGTGTAACCCCTCTGTAAAACCAGGTACTGATTTACTGCTTGATTCTTCAGCGAGATTTCTGCAGCAAATACCACAGATTAATAAAGAGGTGAAAGAGCTCTGGTTCATTATTTATCCCTGACTGGTATTTATGAGCCAAAGCCCCTTTGTGCTGGGATTCTTTTATGGGTCTGTGATTGCAGGAGCTGGGGCAAGCGGTAATTAAAAAGCCGAGCTGTGTCCTCTCACCTCGGAATCGGGCTTTAGGCTGATGACAGGATAATGAATGGTGGAGTTTCATACCCCTGTTAGCTTCTGTGGGTGTTCAGGTGTGTGGAGGAGGCTGGAGAGCTGAGCTGTGTGACAGCCAGGACACGCTGTGCTGCTGGCAGAGCCCACTGATGTGACACGAGTGTCCCTTTGCGCCCAGCCCTGCTCACATCAATCCCCTCCAGATTTCCTCATCAGCTACAGCTAATTTTGGTCATGGAATGTGTAGTTCAAATACATTAATTTTAAGAGTTGGCAGAGCCCTGTAAGTATAGGTAATGGGTATTTATCTTTTTCACCTATTTACAAATAGGTAAACTGAGGTACAGGGTCACGATAGCCAAAAATAAACTGTTTGAGCAGACTTGGCCTTTGGGATGAGGAATGCTGGTTCATATCACCTGACTCCCACTTGCCACTGAAAGTAAGAGCTGGAAAACTTCTTCAGGAGGATTTTGAAGGATCTCTTGTATGCCCTGGCCCAGGTGTGCTCCCCTGGTGCTGCTCCCTGGGCAGAGGGAGAGCAGGGCTGGGATCCCGGCAGCCCGAGCTGGATGGATCCCGGCAGCCCGAGCTGGATGGATCCCGGCAGCCCGAGCTGGATGGATCCCGGCAGCCCGAGCTGGATGGATCCCGGCAGCCCGAGCTGGATGGATCCCGGCAGCCCCAGCTGGAGGGATCCTGGCAGCCCGAGCAGGGCTGGGATCCTGGCAGCCCCAGCTGGATGGATCCTGGCAGCCCCAGCTGGAGGGATCCCGGCAGCCCCAGCTGGAGGGATCCTGGCCTGGATCCACGGCAGGGCAGCCTGGGCTCTTATCACAAGCTGGGAACCCACAGCCTCAGCTGCTGGGAAGGGATGAAAATTCCATCTGCATGGGCATTTTCTGGGTTTTGCACAAAATCCCTCTGTGGCACAGGTAGAACATTCTGGGATTTAGGGATGTCAGCTGGGTCTGAACCCCAGGGGGAAAGCAGCAGCAGCAGCAGCAGGATTTTCCCAAAGGAGTGATTTACCTCCCTGGCTCACTTTGGCCTTCTGGAATCAAAAAAAAAAGGCAAAGAGGAGCCCCACAGGTTCCACTCACCAGGGAGAGCCTTACCTAAGGTAAGGCAGGAACATTTCTTGCCCACAGACCAACTCACAACTAATTAAAAGTGATCTAATCCTTTGGATCACACCTTTAGGGAGTTGGTACAGGCTATTAATAAAAGCCAAGTGGGAATATATTTTTTTTTGTCGTGTGGCAAATTCTCACATTTCATTATTTTTCTTGCCCTCAATCAAGAGGAGAAGTAATGAATACAAATCCTAATCCTGCTCTCTCTGGATTTGTGTTTTTATTAAAGGAGGTAAAAGAACAGATAGCCAGTTGAAATAATTGTGTTTAAATTCTGCTTTATTTTCTGCAAGTAACCCTTCATGCTAGATTTTTTAATTTAAAGCATCTCAGTTGGGAGATTCTAACAAGTGCAGATGTTCTTCAAATTGATGAATTCAGTGAAATTGGCTCTTTACCCTCAACACTTTTGATTTCCCTCCTTGGTACTTTGCAGTACAGCCCTGTGCTGCTCTGGGGAGCGTTAACAGCACAGCAGTGCCAGGAGCAGCTCTGAGGGTCTCTGTCACTCCTGGAGGAGAGGAGAAGTTTCAGTTTTTGCAGGACAATGTGCAGCCACTTCCAGGTGCAAAGGGAAACAAGTCCAGCTCAATTCACTTTTTCTGTACTGTGATTTTTTCTTTTTAATTTAGTTTTAAACCTCCAAGCGATTTTCAATTTATTTTTCTGAAGTTCCTAATTCTGAAGTTGCAAAATACTTAACTCCTCCTCCTACCCCCTCCTATTTTTAAAAACATCAAGAAAAGTATAAATTCTAATAAAATACTTTTTCTATGAGGAGTTCTGAGTTATGTCAATACAACTGACTGGCCTTTAATGTCCCTGCCCCTTGATTTGATATTTTTACTTTACTGTGAGGCAGCATCATTCCTGTGCTCAGAAAACATCAGAGTTTAATTAGTGCTGGCACAGAAGAGGAGCACCTTGAGTGAAAGAAATGCTGAATTGCTTCATTTCTGACACAGCCCATCAATGCTTTCTCCATTCATTCCCTACGCGAGTCTACAAACTTGGAAACTGTTTCATTACGCTTCTAAATAGATTTACAGCACTCTGTTTAGGATTTAAATATCTCTAGCACATTAAAAATTGAAATACAGTCAGGACTGGGTCAGTTACTCAGGTATCTGAGACAGTGCATGATGATGATGATGATGATGATGATGATTGTGTGTTCATCCACCGAGTTCACATAGTTCTTGCTTTTTTTTTGGTAGAAATGTTGTTTGTGCCTGACACAAAGGCTTTGCTGTCATCCCCAGCTGCAGGGAGCTCTGTAAAGTGAGGATGAGTTGGATTTCCTGGGTGTTGAGGTTGGTCTGAGGCAGGGCAGTGCTCACCTGCCTGCTGCTGCTGCTGCTCAGCCTCCCTGCCTGCCCCTGCCCTCACTCCCAAAAGCTGAACTCAAAGTTTTTAGTGCAAGCTCTCAGCTTGCCCATGAGAAAAGCCAGGGTTTAATAAGAGTTTTTAGAGGTGTGAGCAGTCTGGGCTCAGGGATGGAGTTTAATGGGCACAATTAATGCGCAGCCCTGCGGGGCCTGGCAGCTCGGTTACACCTGATTCCCTCCCCTGCAAATGAAATCCCTGCAGCAGAATGGAGCCCTCCCCTCCTGTCCATGAATCTCAATTATGTCCAAGCAGCCTGGAGCCAATACATCACCCTGGCCACCTCTCAGACAGGTGCTGCTGCTTTAAACCTCACCCATTTTACAAGGTCGCTGTCTGTGCTCCCTCTCCTGTTCCCATGGGCCACGACCACGGTTGTTTATTGCCCCATCAGCAACCTGGCCATTGGTTGGGGTTTTCTGAATATTTTTCTCACTCTGTGCTGACTTCTGCTCTCCTTTCCACCTGCACCTGAAGGGCATTCTGCTGCTGGATGTTTTAATCGAGTCTCTGCAGTTGTTTCCTGGTGTTCAGGTGTCCAGCTGAGCTCTGCTCCTGCCCACAATCCATCCTTCCTATGGCACTGGAGACAAGAACTCATCAACACAGAAATCTGAACATTCAGGGACGGCCCTCCAACCTCTAACAATTTCATTTTGCCATTTGCAAAAGATGTGCTTCACATTGTCCCTTTGCCACCTCAGCAAACAAAGCAAGTTCTCAAGAGAAGGAAGAGAAATACACATTTCAAAGGCGTGACCTCCTGAGACCTCCAGAGCTTGTCACACAGTTTTTGCCATTTGAAAGGCCTTGGTGTGTTTGTTTTGGCTGTCAGTCCTCAGATCCCGAGGAGAAGAGCCCACATGTAGGGTACAGTCCCTGGTGTGCCCACAGAGCACCCCAGCAGCTCCCACTCGTTACTGCAATTAATTAATGAGGAGTGAGCAGAACCTGTGAGAACCACCAGGCAGCTTTGTGGCCCTGCTCACCTTCCCATCTGAAACCTGTAGGAAATAAGGGATGGATTTTTCAAACAGTAATGGGAGTGTTTGGAAATGCTTGGGTAGAAAGAGGGTTTTTGGGGTTGGGTATTTTTGGGGTTGGGTTTTTTTGGGCCAGGTTTTTTTGGGCCAGGGTTTTTTGGGCCAGGGTTTTTTTGGGCCAGGGTTTTTTTGGGCCAGGGTTTTTTTGGGCCAGGTTTTTTTGGGCCAGGTTTTTTGGGGTTGGGTGCTCACCAAGTGAGCCAAAAGGGGGTTCCAGCCCCCTGGCACTGCAGAGCTGCCCCGTGGCTGTAGAGGGGCTCCTTTGGGACAAGAATTGTACCTTCACAAATGAAAACAAGAGTTCAGGCTGCCCTGAGGCTCTTCCAGCACTCCAAATATTTATATTTATATTCCTTGAATTGCTGTGCTTGTTCCTGCAAGGGTCACAGTAGAAGCTCACTGGTAAGGAACACAAATCTGGGTCAGGGAGCAGCCCTGCTCTGAGCTCGTGGCTGTGTAAAGGATTAATTTACTTACAGACAACAGCTCACAGACTGTTAGCTGTTGCTTTTGCAAAGTTCTGCTGAGTTTTAATCTAATTGCTAATACAGCATTAAATACTTTTTGTTCATCATTACAGACATTCCTTTAGGGCCTGTGGATCTTTGTAGGACAAGAACAGGATTTAGTTTTAAGTACCAGACTGAGACATGATGAAAGTAAGAAGCAAAGGCTGAGACCTTAATTAAAAGAGAGTTATATTTCAGCGAGTTATTGAAGAAGAAGGAGGTGCTAGGGGCTAGAGAGGAGCTCTAAATGTTTCTCAAAGCCCATTTGTACAGAGAAACAGCCAATGCAACAGCTCTATTATCCACCTTTGCCACGTTAGTGTTTGTGAAAGGCCAACTTCAAAGGGGTTCAGCGCCAGGAGCAGCCTGGCTGAGGGTGATGGGCACATCAAGGAGCAGGGATGAAGGAAGGAATGCTGGCAGCTGGAAGCACAGAAGCTCCTCTGAAGATTGCTAATGCTTTTTGACCTTGCTGGAATTCACTGCACTTTGTGATCCCCTTGGTTTCTGTGTAAGTTCTGGCGCCTGCTCTGCTCAGCCCTCGCTGTGAGGAGTTTTTCATTTATTCGGCTCCCTGTTTGAATTCACTGAGCCTGGTGCTCGTCCCAGACTCCAGCACGATGTCCTGCAAGATCAGGAGGAAGAGTCAGGTTCCTTGGAGAGGAAACAAAGTTAAGCCAAGCTGGTCAGAGCTGGACAAAAGCTCAGGCTGATGTGGCTTACAAAAAAAAACCCCTCAAGGTTTAGGGTATTTTTCATTGCTTCTCATTTATCTCTGCGTTGTATCGTTTTTTTCCCTGCTCTATGGATCAGAATTAGCTCTTTCTAATCTAATTTATAATAATGTATACACTTTATAATCTATAAAGCATATCAAATCTTTCACTAGCAAGCAAATGTTATGGCAGGTGGTATCTGGGACTGAGGGCAGCAATGTTATTTCTCCTGTGGACATCTCCCTGCCATGCTTTCACTCTTCCAGAGGCATCCAGGTCATCCTCTGGGACTCCAGCATCACCTCAGACATGATCTCCAGCACCCTGGTCAGTCTGGTGAAGGCTGACCTGGAACAGAGGCTGGACAGGGTTCAGAATAAGGCAGGGATTTACTGAAAGGCCTTAAAGGACACACCTGGGCAGTGCCAGAGCCTGGCCAGGGCCATCCCAAGATGGACCAAAAATGGTCACAAAATGGACAATTGCTCACGAGGTCTCACATTTTTATAAGTTTTGCATATCAGGGTTAATTGTCACAGCTTCAGGTTATGGAGCCCCACCCTTCTTGTTTTCTCTCTTCACTCCATCCTTGTTTCTGCTTTTGGGCCTGAAACTTTTAACAACTGTCCTTGTATCAAACTGGAAAAGGAATTGTTTTGTCTGCCTGCCCTGTGAAGAGCTCACTGACACTTCACATGAAGCTCAGAGCTGCACACCTGGGCAGGGCAGAATGTGAAGGATATGAAAGCTCAAACTTGAGGTCTCATTTCCCCCTCAGACCTGTCAGCTGCTCAGAAATAACTTTTTACCCCAGAGCACAAGGTCCTCAAGATCCAAAGCTCTGAACAAGCCCTGGGATCTTTGCAGCTCTTCTGTGAGCTCCTCTGAAGGATGGCTTTGCCCAGAGCTCGGGGTATTCTCCCCAAATGTGGATGTGATTGAGAGAAATGTTGCTTTCTTCCTTTGGGGAATTATCTGCTCAGCTATTGCCACTTCTCCCTGAAAGAAACTGAAATATGATAAGAATTGATGAACTGTACTAGAAAACCCCTGGAGGCTATCAGATATTCATTTAGAGGAGCAGAGGGAAGCGTTGTCCATGCTCTGGTTCTGTTTTATCCCATTATTGATGCTCTGGGGGTGCCATCTCATTTCAAACTTGGGCTGGGTGGCTTTTTCTCATCAGATCACGTCATTTTTGGAAACTTCTAAGAATTTTTGTGTCAGACCTTTGGATTCTTTCTTTCTAGAACTTTGCTAATAATCCTTAATAACATAATAATTTAGACATACTCTGCATAAATAGAATATGCTATTATATCATATATGAGGCTCATAGAGGATTACATTTCCTACATCAATTGCTGACTCATTTGGATTTTTGCACAGCTTGTTCTGAAGAAGGCAGTAGTGGTTTGGGTTTGGTTTTTGTTGTGGTTGGTCTGGTTTTTTCTTGTTATTTATGAAGGCTTTGGAAAATATTTTCACATTTTTGATTCAGCATACCAAGACTCTGGCTGTTGATCACAGGAAATACCTTCAGGTTAATTATTGTCCACTCAAGCACTATAGAAAAAAATCACTAATAAATAAGAAGACAGTAAAGGCAGCTTTTCTCACAGAAACCTGAGTGTCCCTGAGCTCTGGGCCCATGCTGAGGTGAGATAATTTATTCACAGGAGCAGGGCTCTGAAGCAGGTGCCTGTGGCAGGAGGTTTTACCTAATAGGCCCAATATAAAATTTATCTATGGAATCTCTGACTGTGCAGCCAGCTAAATTCTCCTCTTTGTGCTCGTGGAACAATTTACCTCAAAACCTTGTTCCTTGCAAATCTCTTGGGATGAGTGGTGCAGGAACTTGGGTTTCTGGAATAAATGTTGAGATGTTTGGGAGCTCCTGGTTAATAAAGCAGCCCCAGGGCTGAGCCATTCCAGTGCTAAAAGCTGCTGTGCCCTCACTCCACACCAACAGAGACACTGCAGGGCTGGCATTCAACAATAGTTCAAAATACTCCCCTAAAGTCCTCAGAATAATTTGATTTTGGAGTAAATGAATTTCTTTCTAGACTTAGTCAAAGCAATTACATTCAATGAGGTGCTGTATTATGGCATTACATTTATCATCATTTAAACACTGCAAAGTGCTAAAGGAGCCAAACTTATCTTTATTCCTGTGCTGGCAGTTTGGTGGCCAGGCTGACTCTGCATTTCCCCCTCTGCTCACTGGAGGAAGAAATGTGAGGTTCTAACAGAATTAGAAATGCTACCCCAAATGGAGCAAGGAATAGGCAGGCTTAGGTTGATACGGGGTTTATTTACAAATCAAGTTTATATCTCACACTTCTTGGGTTTTGGGGTTTTTTTCCACCTGATATTATCAGAACATGAGTTAACCAAAGCCTTTGTTCCTGTTCTTCTCTATTTACAACTTCTCTGTATGATTCACCTTTAGTAGGTTTTTATCCTACATCATACTCTGCCCTTTATTTTATTTATTGCATAATATTGTGAAAAGAAAATCCTTTTAGATTCATATTATAAAAGAGTGCCTCCATCTACCTCCCTCAGAAGCAGGATGATGCCTGAGCCCTGGTCAAGGCAACAGGAGTTCACCCTCATTTTCTGAGGCTCTTGACCACTCTCAGATCTCCTTTCTTTTGAAAGTGAGTGGAGAAACATCAGCGTGGGATCTAGGTCAAAAACGATGAGAGGCTGCAGTGATTTTAGGACAGCAGAGAATATCCTGTGAGCTGCTGAAAAAGCTCTTTCAAACCAGCCTTCTTAGAGATGAGAATGAGAGTTTTCTCGCCCCTAATGAGAGGTGGAGCAGGGGAAGGTTGAACAGAGGTCCCACAGCGAGCTCTTGCACCTTTGTCCCGCCGAAGGTTGCAGATCCTGTGCTCTGAGCCAGCTTTGCTGTTGTTTCCAGTCAGGATCCAAAGCATTCCCATCCTTCTGTTCAGCTCAGCTGGCCAGGAGAGTTGGGATGTTCTCCCTCTCCATCCAGCAGAAGGTTTCCACTTCCAGCAGCCTCCTGCTGGTGCCTGGACACTCAGCCCAGTCAGGGAAATTCAGGAGGATGATGAGGTCTGGCAAAACTCGAGCTGCAGATTGTGAATGGTGACTTCCAAACCAGCCAGGTCTGGCCTCTCCCTGCTGGATTCTGAGGTTGTGGATTTATTCACATTGCTGTGTCTTGTTAAAGACAGTGCCCCGAGGGTGGTAAGGTCTTGTTCGACTGCAGAGCTCAAATATGAAATTCCAGAATCCCCTTGCTGTTGTGCCTAATTAAGGAAGCTCATTAACCCTCTCTGTGGGTAGATGGAGGCGATGTCTCCTTTCTGCTAATGGGTTTTCTGGTAGAACAGCACATTTACCTGACCCCTGGGATTTGGTGCCATGTTAAGGTACCTGCCAGCTTGAGGCAGTGACATTTCCTTTTTTTGCTCATTCTTTCTGGGAAACTTCTCTGAATTAAACCTTGTTCTCTCTTCTCTTGCCCTGCCGTTTCAAAAGCTGGGCAATCAGTCCCCTAACCTCATGGAAGATTCTGGGATTCAAAGGGATGAGGATGTGATGGGGAGCTAAGATGTGGAGTCAGCTCCCTCAGCTGACCAAGCAGAGATACCTGGACCAGTAAATCCAGCACGATGCTGGGTGTTGTTTTTCCTTCACATCGTCTCTACACCGAGGAAATCTTTTAAGGTGTGTGTAGCAGGCTGGTCTGTACTACACTGCTGCCTCTCCTATATTTAGAAAGTTTTCTGCTGTTGCATTTGTCAGGAAAGCAATGATCTGGTAGTTTCCACGTTCAGATCTGCTGTCTGCAGAAAATCTGGGCAGGGATCAGACGCTGAAGAACGCGCTGCTGAGCGCAGGGACAGGGCAGCCACACACCCCACACAGCTAAAATATCTGCTCTGTGCTGGAATCACAGCATGGAAAGCTCAGAAATACCCTGAATTTCTGTTTGCTCCATGGATGTGTCTGTGACTGAGCTCTTGCCCCAAGCTGCCACGAGGATTTGCTCACCAGGGGAGGATGCACTGTTTGCTTGGCCTGTTCCTCAGCAGATGCAGAGCTGATTCTATCAAAGGAGGCTTCAATCAATGGAGGGGAAAGCTAAAGGAAGAAAAAAAAGTTGCACTCATTTAGCACAAGTCCAAAAAGCTGATCAAACTTGAGTGCTGGAAGGGCATGAGCAGAAATTATTTAATTTCCTGTCCTTCACTGAATGAGAGGAGAGGAAATATTCACCACTGGGCTGTGTGAGCTAGCTGGTGCTATTGAAAACTGCAGAGAAGATTCACATCTTTGAAATGTTATTTCAAAAATGTAATGTTTGATTTCCACGGGGTGGAGCAGGCTGAACAAAGCTTTGGCAGGAGTGGTCACTGACCCAAATTTGTCCAACAAAGGATGGGACCATCAACCTCAGGCCCCCATCACAGCCCTGCTGCTGTTTGAAGAAGTCCCCCACAGTCAGTATTTCTTGTTCACATCCCTGCTGGGTCTCTCAGCAGCCCTTTCACCCCTCTCAGGTGGCTCTGGGGGCTTCACCTGCCCGGCAGCTCCAGGGGAATGTGCTGTGAGCTCACTGCTGGGCCCTGGAAAGCAAGGCTTGGTCCCTCACCCTGTGTGTATCACACCAAGGGACGTGGGGTGAGCAGTGCTCACAGCCTGAGCAATATTCACTTCCATCAGCAGGCACTGCAGGAGATCTGGCACAAATTGAAAAGGATTCTCCTTGGTCCTGTTCATCCTTCTCAGGATATTCACATTGTTCATCTCCACAAAATCCTGGCTGCTCCAGTTTGTTCCTGACCATGCTTTTGCTTGGGTTGGCCACAGGAATTTTCAGCAGCAGTTCCTGCAGCAGTGTTGAAGTGTTTCAATGCTTTTGCATAAGCACAAGTGCAGCAATGCAGCAGCAACAGCACGAGAATTAACAAAGACACCTGGGAATATAAAAATACCCAAGGGACCCTTTCATGGAGTTGGATAAGGGAGGAAAGAAGTCACCTTAGCTATCAGAGTCAGATACTAAGTGATTATATTTAAGTGAAATATGAAGACTGGTATTCAGATTAAACCATTCCCCTGTGGCCTTTAAATCTATGGCCTTTAAATCATTTTCTTGCATGCACTGAGCTATTCTGAGGCACATAACTTGTGCAAAGTCCTCTTAAACGATCAGAAAACAGCAGTGAATGTTTTTTCCCCTAGTGCTCCTGCCTATTTACCATGCAAAGGACGAGTCCAGCAGGGCAGAGAGGATGCCAGGGTCGCTCTGTGCCTGTGGACCACAGCAGGTTTGCAAAAGAACATTCCTCTTACACAGAGAGGTTTGGATTCCTTTGCACCTGGCCATTTTTCCCAGGTGGAACGAGGTCAGGCTGGAAGCAGCTTGTTAAATAGCTTTGCTGTACTTGGATTTCCCTTTTAGTGAGTAGAAGTTACTTTTAATAAAGGAAATAGAGTATATTGGAAAAAAAAAAAGCATTCAAGATAGACCTTTCACAAGAAAAGCTCTGCAAATCCAGGTTGTCCTGTGCATTTGCAAACTGGATTAATTAGTTGAGTGTGTTCTTTTTCTGGCTAACATAAGATGTGCCTCAAACTTACATAGTATCAGTGAACTTCAAAATTTCCTCAAGATTCTGCCCTTTGCAAGACTCCTGGGAAGCCCAGGCTTCCTTGGCTGGTGTATAAAACCCAAAGCATCCTAATTACCTAATTTACAAATAAATCAGGGCTGAGTATTGATGCACCACGAGGTTAATTGCTCTTCTTGCTCAATTAGTAGGAACCTTTACGCTCTTTATTACATTAAAGTAAGCTATTATCACTTTCTGCATTTTTATATCTGAGGTTCAATAGTGACAAAACTTTTATCTCAGCTCTGCAAGTGTTGGTTTCTGAATCCCCATTGCATCAGAGAACCCCAGCTCTCAGTGTCTTGTCCATCAATGTTTGCTCTGGGATTCCACCATGGAATTTGTGAGCAGGATTTGTGGGCATTTTCTCCATGTCCTGCTTCAGTTCTTCTTGGAAGCTTTCATTTTTCTACAAATTCATCCTCTTGACAAGTTGCTGGCCTGGCTGGCTGTGAAAAGGTGGTTTTTACTCAGTAGATCAGAGCTGATTAAAGATCTTTTTCTAGCATCTGCCAGACTCTCCCTTTTCCCAGAATTTGGGTTTTTCAAGGAACACCTATTGTATTTTTTATTTTATTTTGTTGTGGAAAACAGCATCGTAAGTTTATCTTGAAATGACCTTTCAATGGATAACTTTTTCTATATTGAAAAAAAAGGTCAAAATTATCATAAAATATTTTGATTAAACTGAAAAATTCAAAGTTACTCCTGTGCTTTTCTTTGGAACACATCTACAGAACAGACCTGGAAATGAATATTTTTTTTTTCCTTCTGGAAATAGAAATTCCTTTTCCTTCTCAAGTTTAGTCAGAAGCAGCGAGCTGGGCAGGTTTCCACGTCTGGTCTGCAGGTCACAGGGGGGTGTGTGAGTCCTTCTGAAGTCTCTGTGAGACAGCACAAGAACTGGGCCATCACTGACAGACTGAAATTCATTATCCCAGGCTCTGCTCCACAGCTGCACAACTCTGAGCCTTGGAAATTGGAAGACGTAGCAGTTTCCAAACTCCCAAGGCAACAATTGCTGCTGGTGTGTTCCTACCCACATTAGGAGATGCTGGAACAAATAATTTATGAGTAAACGGTGGCTGCTGTGGAAAGGCTTTTGATGCTGCTCACTTATTAGCAGCAGGGTCTGCTTTTTGTCGTTGTTTGTTCAGTGTTTGGAGGGTTTGTGTCGTTTCTGATCACCCTGCCATGGCTGATCACGCTTTTGTTTAAGTGGGTTAACTTGTCTGAATAATGAAATAATTCTGAATAATGAAACGCCTGCAGATGCTCTGACCCAGACTCAGCTGAGCACAGATGGGCTGGCTGTGCTGAAAGGGGGAATTGATAGGATGTTCCAGCCTGGACGAGTCAGGGAGTCACATCTCATCTTCCTCATGCTGCACCTCTCTGATCCTGATCGCTTCTGAGACATCATCGTGTTCAGTTTGCATCCAAAGGAAATCAAAGCTGCTTTCCCAGTGCTCCTGGCTCCCAGAGCTGCCCTGGGTGCTGCCTGGGTGCCCTGCAGGTGTGCAGTGAGCTCACCTGGCTGGCAGAGCCCCCCTGGGTGCCCTGCAGGTGTGCAGTGAGCTCACCTGGCCCCGAGACACCCCTGGGTGCCCTGCAGGTGTGCAGTGAGCTCACCTGGCCCCCAGACACCCCTGGGTGCCCTGCAGGTGTGCAGTGAGCTCACCTGGCTCCCAGACACCCCTGGGTGCCCTGCAGGTGTGCAGTGAGCTCACCTGGCCCCGAGACACCCCTGGGTGCCCTGCAGGTGTGCAGTGAGCTCACCTGGCCCCCAGACCCCTCTGGGTGCCCTGCAGGTGTGTAGTGAGCTCACCTGGCCCTGAGACACCCCTGGGTGCCCTGCAGGTGTGCAGTGAGCTCACCTGGCTGGCAGACACCCCTGGGTGCCCTGCAGGTGTGCAGTGAGCTCACCTGGCTGGCAGACACCCCTGGGTGCCCTGCAGGTGTGCAGTGAGCTCACCTGGCCCCGAGACACCCCTGGGAGATCTCAACCAGAGCTCACCTGGCTCCCAGACCCCTCTGGGGGATCTCAACCAGAGCTCACCTGGCCCCGAGACACCCCTGGGTGCCCTGCAGGTGTGCAGTGAGCTCACCTGGCTCCCAGACACCCCTGGGTGCCCTGCAGGTGTGCAGTGAGCTCACCTGGCTGGCAGAGCCCCTCTGGGTGCCCTGCAGGTGTGCAGTGAGCTCACCTGGCTCCCAGACACCCCTGGGTGCCCTGCAGGTGTGCAGTGAGCTCACCTGGCTCCCAGACACCCCTGGGTGCCCTGCAGGTGTGCAGTGAGCTCACCTGGCTCCCAGACACCCCTGGGAGATCTCAACCAGAGCTCACCTGGCTCCCAGACACCCCTGGGTGCCCTGCAGGTGTGCAGTGAGCTCACCTGGCTCCCAGACACCCCTGGGTGCCCTGCAGGTGTGCAGTGAGCTCACCTGGCTCCCAGACACCCCTGGGAGATCTCAACCAGAGCTCACCTGGCTCCCAGACCCCTCGTGTCCAGCTCTGGGGGATCTCAACCAGAGCTCACCCTCCTGCAGCAGGGAGCTGTGAGGGCCAGCAGAGGGAACAGAACCCCTCTGTGGTGGCTTTGGGCCCTGGGACAGGAGTGCAGGGGAAGCAGGGCTGACACCATTCCTGCTCCGTGGGTTTCCCATTTTTCCTGCCAGGGGAATCGGGTCCAAACCGTGCTGAGCTGGCAGCAAGGATCTCAGGCTCTGAGCTCTCCATCCCCTCCAGGGGATGTGCAGGCATTCCTCACTCTCTGGTGCTTGTTTGAAGGGCAGCCCTGATCCTCTCCACACAGCTCTGGGAATGAAGTGTTTGGTTCTGAAATCAGCTCCTGTCAGTGTGTCACTGAGCAGTGTCACTGAGCAGTGTCCCTGACTGCAGATTCTGTTTGGGAACAGCCCCTGTGACTCTGCCTGCAGGCAATGTGCTTCTGCCCTCTCATTTTCTCTGCTGCTTTACCCGAGTCACTCATCCCCCCAGTCAGCTTGCACTCCCCTGGGATCAGAGGGAAAGCTCCAGGAAGGTTTGATTCCCTGTCACTCCCACCACTGGCAATGTATTTTTAGGCCTTGTCCCTTCTGTTGCAGGGTCAAAGATGGGTGATGTAAATGGGAACTGATTGGTAGCAACAGGAATCCTGGTCAGGACTAGGAGTGGCCTTCAGAACCAAGGAAATAAACTTTCCTGAACCCAGGGATGCTGCCATGGAGAGAATGAAACTCTGCATCTTCACCTTTGCCTTTTCTGTGTCTCTGGGTCCGCCACGCTAACAAAACAAGGAATGCACTCCTCAGAGCAGCGAGCATCCTTCCAAAGGATTTTATTTCATCTGGGATTCTCCCAGCATCTCTGAGGCCAGAGGCAGCACCAGGGAGGGGTTTCTGTGCTGTTTGGTCAGTGTTTGCAGTGCCCAGGCGCTGCTCTGCAGGATTTCCAGCTCCTAACCCATCCCATCCCACACAGGAGATGCTCCTGGAGCAGCCCAGGACCCCTCCCCACGCTGTCCCGGGCTGTGGGTGCCCCAGGAAGGTGTTTGCAGCCAGGGAGGTGGCCCTGGAGCAGCTCAGTCCCTGGGATAAATCAGGTTTTGAACCCCAAGCACCTGCCCTGGGAAGTGCCAGGTGTGGCTGCAGGGCCCTGCCCCTCTCACCTGTCCCCTCTCACCTGTCCCCCTCCTGTCCCCTCTCCTGTCCCCTCTCCTGTCCCCTCTCCTGTCCCCTCCCCTCTCCTGTCCCCTCTCCTGTCCCCCCTCCTGTCCCTCTCCTGTCCCCCCTCCTGTCCCCTCTCCTGTCCCCCCTCCTGTCCCCTCTCCTGTCCCCTCTCCTGTCCCTCTCCTGTCCCCTCTCCTGTCCCCTCTCCTGTCCCTCTCCTGTCCCCTCTCCTGCCCCTCTCCTGTCCCCTCCCCTCTCCTGTCCCTCTCCTGTCCCCTCTCCTGTCCCTCTCCATCCCCTCTCCTGTCCCTCTCCTGTCCCCCTCCTGTCCCTCTCCTGTCCCCTCTCCTGTCCCTCTCCTGTCCCCTCTCCTGTCCCCTCTCCTGTCCCTCTCCTGTCCCCTCTCCTGCCCCTCTCCTGTCCCCTCCCCTCTCCTGTCCCTCTCCTGTCCCCTCTCCTGTCCCTCTCCATCCCCTCTCCTGTCCCCTCTCCTGTCCCTCTCCTGTCCCCTGTCCTGTCCCTCTCCTGTCCCCCCTCCTGTCCCCCCTCCTGTCCCCTCTCCTGTCCCCTCTCCTGTCCCTCTCCTGTCCCCTCTCCTGTCCCTCTCCTGTCCCCTGTCCTGTCCCCCCTCCTGTCCCCTCTCCTGTCCCTCTCCATCCCCTCTCCTGTCCCCTGTCCTGTCCCTCTCCTGTCCCCCCTCCTGTCCCCCCTCCTGTCCCCCCTCCTGTCCCCTCTCCTGTCCCCTCTCCATCCCCTCTCCTGTCCCCTCCCCTCTCCTGCCCCTCTCCTGTCCCCTCTCCTCTCCTGTCCCCTCTCCTCTCCTGTCCCCTCTCCTCTCCTGTCCCCTCTCCTGTCCCCTCTCCTGTCCCCTCTCCTGCCCCTCTCCTCTCCTGTCCCCTCCCCTCTCCTGTCCCCTCTCCTGTCCCCTCTCCTCTCCTCTCCTGTCCCTCTCCTGTCCCTCTCCTGCCCCTCTCCATCCCCTCCCCTGTCCCCTCTCCTGTCCCTCTCCTGTCCCCTCTCCTGTCCCCTCTCCTGTCCCCTCTCCTGTCCCCTCTCCATCCCCGCAGTGCTGCTGCAGCCCCAGGGATCTTCATTCCCCAGGGAATTCCCTTGTCCCAATATTTCCCTGCAGCCTTCCCAAACGCTGCTCAGCCTCCACAACAGACTGCAAGCAAATTCTCTTTCATGTCTGTGGGATGGAGGCTTGCTATTATCCTGTAACATCTTATTTATACATTTCACCTGCTGCCTCTAAAGGGCTGTCAAATAACTGTCAATTATTTATTCACCTCAGGTGGAGCAGATGCAGAGGAATTGCCACATCCAAAGTTAAAGAGCGCTACCTCAAAACTTTGTAGAAAAGAAATAATGCAAATTTTAGGAACTTTACCTTTTACTCGTGTGGGTTTTTTGCCCATTTCTAAGCTTTTTAGTGTGGGCTGATTACCATAGACATCGCTGTAGGTGATTTTGTTTGAAGGTAGTTGAGTGAAAAATAAAGATTAATCTTGGCTGAATTTTTAATCACGTTTGCAAATGAATTGCAGCAACCAAATATCAGCTGGTGTGGGAAATGCAGTTATCAAGAACATATGGAATTGGAAAACTCCAGAATTGAAACTGAGCCACTTGCTAACTCTCCCAGTTTAAGAAACTTCTTACAACTCGTTGTATAAAATGATTCCTTTGGTAAATGATGGGGCTGCTTTTAACCCAGCAGCCCTGGGGGAACTTTGTGTGTGTGAGAGCAGGGCTGGGAGGGTGGGCAGCTCCTGGGGACAGACTGGCAGGCTGCTTCCAGGGCTCTGCTCTTCTGCAGGCTCTTTGGAGCAGCAAATTCCTTATTCCTATGCTGCAACTCTTTTTAAAATGTAAAATAACGGAGAGGGAGGCTCTGGGATTCCTGGGTAAGGCCCTGATGGAGGCTGATGCTGAAATGGATTTGGAAGGAGTGAGTGCAGTGGAGTCACAGCTGGGCTGGTGTGTGCAGGATGAAGAGTGCTGTGGGGCACTCCTGCAGATTCCTCACTGTGTGTTGATATTGCTGGTGTTCCCAAAGATCCAGGGGACAGATTTGTCCCCTCCCTGTCACCCCTGCCAGGAGCAGCTGCCCCATTCCCTCTCCTCGTGTTTCCAGAGCTCTTCTCTGGGCACCTGAAGTGCCCCAAGTGCCTCCCTGGGCCCTGCTGCAACCCCTCTGGAGGAGAAATGGTGTGAGGGAGTTTGTTTTGGGATGTTTGAAGTCTTGTTGATGCCTGTCAGTTCTGTACAGAAGAGATTTAGTGACAATTCCTTGGGAGGGTTTGGTCGGACGCTGCTCCTGCTGTGCTCAGTGGTTCAAAGGAAGCTCAGTGTTTTTAATAACAAATCCCACTTTGAATTTCGAGTCATTGCATTCTGCTCCAATCAGAAAATGCCATCAAGCCACAGCTTTCCCGTTTTCTCATCAATTGCTACCTTGGGTGAAGTGTCTGAGTTTGGTTTTCTGCAAGCCAGGCCCGACTGACTGAAGCTGCCAGATCCAAATCTCATTTTCCTTACTTAGAGGGTTATAAATTGTTTAAGCCAGATTAAAAAACATCTTCCTGTGGCAGATTCCCTTTTCCTGAAGCACCTGGGACTGTGCCCTGACAGGGAGAGCCCATTCAGCCAGGCTGTGATGACAAGGGCCATCCTCTCTCTCTCTCCCCACACACTTCTGAGGCCACACAATTTGGGATTGAGTTGCTTTAGGTTTTTGTGTTGGTTTTTACCTTCCCCACCTCTCCCCAGCCCAAGGAAAACATTTGGGGGATCTTTCCTGTTTTCACTTTAAATCACAAATAACCCTGCAGCGTTCATCCCTCTCCCTGTGTTAACTCTGGAGGCAGTGCTGAGGCTCCAGCTGATTGAGTCTATCGATTCCTGAGTGATCTCTTGAGTGTTATTTCACATTTGTGATCTGTCAGCATTGTGTAGACAGCCTGTGTTAGAGAATTGTGTGTTTGTTATATGTGAAACTACTGCTCTGCAAACTCCCATCTCAGGATGCAGGAACACGAGGGACAATGTGCACAATCCCTCTACAAACCACTTGGAATATTTCAGGAACTGAAAAAAAGTACAATTAAAAAAAAATTTGGGAAAGTAAATGCAGAGCAAATTTATTTCTTATTTTCTGCAGTAACTGAGTCAAGCCTCAGGGCACAGGCACATACCAAATTGGATGGTCAGGGCAGGAAGGAAAACAAGTTATGCTGTCCTGATTTCTTTATGTGAGGCACATCTTTCCATAAAACTTTCATTCTCTGGTGTGTCTGACAAATTGTTTTTCTATTTCCTACACCAGCATTTTCTAATTAACGCCAGTGTTAGGACAGAGCTCAGGAACGAGTTCAAACCCCAGAAAGCTGCTGCAGACCTTGACCTGCTGTGTCCCTCTCCAAAGGCAGCAGTCAGGTTTTCTGCAGGAGCATTTTGGAAGTGTCAGAGTGGAATTGCCGTGTCCCTGATGCCCTGGAGCAGCGCAGCTCCCGGGCTGCCTCTGCCTTTCCTCCCTGAGCTATTTCAGGCAGGAGCCAGGTGATGCTTTTCTCTAACAAACCCCCTCCAAGGGCTTGCCCTGAGCTGTAATGTTGCACTCGCTCTAGGAGGATGCTCTTACAACGCAGAGACCAAAATGCCTCATGGAAACAGCTCAGAAATGTGTTGTGCACAACCTCAGCGCTGCTTTTGCACAGACCTTGACATTAACGAGTCAAAACAGCGCCGTGTCTCCCAGCAGGATGCACATTAAACCTGCCCCACTGGGTCATTCCATAAAACAAGTGTTAAAATCACCAGGAAATTGCAAACCAGTTTGAAATCGATGGAGTTCACCCATCTTTAAAGGCAAGTTTTAATTCTGGCCATCATGCATAGTTTGCATGTTCTTCAGTGGGACTCCTGGGGACACGAGATGGGTTTATATCAGCCAGCAATTACCCGTCCTGGACTCCCTGAAAGCCTCATCCCATTCATTGTCCTGTTGCTTGGCTGATTACAGTGATTACCAGGAGCAGGGTTTTACAGGGAGAGGAGTGGGCAGTTGTGTGAGACCTCTGGCAAAATGCTCTTGGAGGGGAAAAACTCAGATTATCCACTTTGAATGAGCAGACAGCAATCACCAAAATCTATTAAAGTCATTTTCTCCCATATTGGGTGAATTTTTTTATTTTTTTTTTTCATTTCCCCCACCCTTATCAAGTGTTTTTTTCCTGCTTATCCTTGGCTGGGAACTTGAGTCTCTCACATGATGTAAACAGCAGCTCCCCAAGCAGGAGCTGCATCCATCTCGTCTGTCATTAAGGTTCCACTTTCCCATCTGCCATCAGACTGGGCTGTGCATGCTGGAAATCTCAGCCTGATCTGTCAGCAGCTTCCCTCTGTTTCTCTGAGCCACTCAGCCCATCACAGATTGCTATTTTTTTGTTCTCATACAATGAGGTTTTTCTTGCTACTCTTCTATGAAAACTTTCTCCCATGACTTTTTTGCTTGATGTGGCTTTGGTGTAATTAATGAGGAGTCAGCTTGAAGAAGTTGGTTCAGGTTTCTCAGAGTTCAGAGGTTCACTGGGGATATGACCCATCACTTACACAACCCTGTTTTTAATATGTACTGGCTTGGTTTCTAATATTATTCCCTCATTTTAGGTTATTCTGATTGCTCCGTTGAGTTCTCACTGGAGGTTGCTTAAATTTAGTATCTTTTATTAGCTCCTAATTATATTTGTAACATTCTTCTTTAAAAACAACGATGGGAAGTCTTAATTACATAAAGCTAAATTATGAAGCTGAGTGCCTTTTTTTTTGTGCTGTGATTTGAAGCAGCCAGGCCATTTCTGCTCTTTGAACTGATTTCTTTTTGTAGTTATGGAATGAAGGTTAATATCCAAGGTGAGAAACCAGGAGTGGGGTGTGGTGAAGGAGCAGGGTGCTGCAGCTCCTGTGAGAGACACGAGGTCAAAGGCAGAGCTGCCAGATGAAGATGTATTGCCACAGAGACAGGAAATCTTTTGGGAAACACGCAGGCTTGAACAAAATGCCAATAAATGTAGCAGAAAAGCAGACAAGATACGTGTTAAAGAGATGAACTGGGGGGGTTTGTGGGCTGGGGAAGGGAGGGTTCCTGGGATGCTGGGCAGAGCCTCACCCAGCAGTGCTGGTCCAAACAGACAAATGAAAAATGCACTGAGAATCCCAACCTTTGCTCTGACTCAAAGGACACTTTGCATTGTCCTCGTGTCTCTGGGGCTGCTTTAAATGTTGTTTGATGGATGCAGTGGAGTGACTGAGGATAAACTTTGCTTTCCTTCTCTCCCCCAATGGGATGTATGTGCTGGCATGGCTCTGAGCAGAGGCAGGAAATTGTGCAAGCTCCTAGCAAACTGAAAATTAACTCATTTACCTTAATTTTTAAAGGGACAATTAAGGTAAATGATAACAAGCTTAGCATCAAATTGACATCAACCTCTCAACTTCACCAAAACTCTGATTTAAACTGCCTGAGCTTTGCTCTGCTGCTCTCTGCTCCTGGGCAAGAAATAAGAAATTCAGAGTGACCTCCAGAAACCTTCCCTTGAGAAAAGAATTCTTTAAAAAATGAAAGCCTTTCCACCAAGCATCTCCAAATATAACCTGGCTGTATTTTCATTAAGTCCATGCTGAGAAACCCACTGTCCACTGCAGATCTGCTGCAATACTCCAACAGCCAGGACTCCTTTTCCTGGAGGGGAAGGGTTAACTGGAGCCAGGCCATTGCACACAGCATTTTTGTCCTTGAACTGCCTCTCACATTTATTCCAAGCTCAGCTGAGCCTCAGCTTCATGCACAGAATAATCCACGAGCCAAGCCCAAAGTTTTCTGGCTCTGCCTTCGTCTCTGTTTGCCTTCTGTTGGCACTGAGCTCCTTGGAAGCATTTGCTTCTGATGTCTGAGCACCGTGCAAAATCGAGTGCTGGAAACCCAGGCTGTGGGAGGGAGGGAGGGAAGGAGACACAAGCACTGCAAAGCTTTTTTTGTCCCTCAGATCCTTCCTCCCCTCCCTGACACCCTGGAGAGGTGCAGTCACCTGGATTGAGGGTGGAAACGGCAGAGTAAGCGCCTTCCCCGTGTCTTCTCTGTCCTCTTGGCTGGGTTTTGTACTGAGGATGAAGATTCTCAGGGGTGGGATTCTGTCACCGTGCCACAGCCACTCTGGCAAGGGAAACATGGCCTTTGGAAGCTGGGCAATAAAATGCAGATCACAGCAGGGACAATAAATGTCTTTCCAGGGTAGCCCATGCTCAGCACAGCATTGTCAGCACACCCTGGGCTGGGCTTGGTTTTGGTAACGAGGTAAGGAGCAGAAATAGAACATTCAAACCTTCTCAAATTCTCATGGAAATTCTTGTTCCTGTTGCTGCCACCTCTACATCAGCTTCCCTGGGCTGGGATAATGGTCCCTTGGTACGAGCCCTGCCTTCCCATCACCTCGGGCTCAGCTGCTGCCCTCAGCTCTTCCAGAGAAACTCTGGGAGTTGTGGAAAAGGGATGGGATGGGATGGGATGGGATGGGATGGGATGGGATGGGATGGGATGGGATGGGGATGGGGATGGGATCAGTGGGATGGGATGGGATTGATGGAATTGATGGGATGGGATGGGATGGGATGGGATGGGATGGGATGGGATGGGATGGGATGGGATGGGATGGGATTGATGGAATTGATGGGATGGGATGGGATGGGATGGGATGGGATGGGATGGGATGGGATGGGATGGGATGGGATGGGATGGGATGATGGGATGGGATGGGATGGGATGGGATGATGGGATGATGGGATGGGATGGGATGGGATGGGAGGATGGGATGGGATGATGGGATGGGATGGGATGATGGGATGATGGGATGGGATGGGGATGGGGATGGGGATGGGATCAGTGGGATGGGAGGGGATGGGGCTGGGGATGGGGATGGGGATGGGATGGGATGGGATGGGATGGGATGGGATGGGATGGGATGGGATGGGATGGGATGGGATGGGATGGGATGGGATGGGATGGGATGGGATGGGATGGGATGGGATGGGATGGGATGGGATTCCCTGCCTGCACGGGCTGTGGGGCTTGAACCACCTGTGAGCAAGGGAGAGAGCAATGTTTATCAGCAGAGCTCAGCAGTGCTAGCAGCTGTGCTTTGCCCCTCCACTGAAGTCCTGTCCTTCAGAAGAAATGTTTCTATTCAGATCAATTTATCAAACTGCAGAAGGAATTGGAAGGTTTTTAATATTCCATCCCTATCCAATTCTGTATGGAATTGAGATGACTTAAATGGTTTTCCAAGCTTTGGCTGTTCATGATTTCTCTGATTATTAGCATTTCTAATGTATTTGATCTGCACCTGTCAGGAATCAGAATTTGGGGCAAAAGAAGGTAACTGTAGGTGCAATGAGTCTTTAACTCCCTGTGAAGGGGTTCAAGAACAGCCCCAGCTTCGGGAGTTTGTGTCCCTGAGTTCTGGTAATCCCAGCTTTCAGCCCTGTGGTGTTTTTTGGAATATCATCAGTTCCTATCCCAGAGGGTTTTATGGCATTCCATAGCTTAAGGGGAAATGTAGATTTGACAAGCACATTCCCAGCCTCTGTTTATAAAAACCTTTTATTTTATATGTTGTATTCCTTCTTTTAAATCAATATCAACTGAGCATTTCAATGCATTGTAACAAGTATTTTTATTTTTTTTTTTGTATCTGATTATGATGAACAGGTAAAGATATTTTTTATTTTCTTATTTTTTTTGGCCATCTTTAACAAGGTTTTTTCCTTACAAGTGACAGTTTCCAAACAGCTGCAATGCTGGAAGCTGTGTTCTTTCTGTGCTCCTATGTAAACACAACCTAGCACTTAAATCTCGTACTATTCTTTTATCCTGGCAGAAGTTGTTTTCTTCACACTCTTTTCATTATTTTTAAGCCACTGAACTCTCATTCCTACAAATTCTAGAGCTGCACAAAGGCCAAGCAAAGGCAGAGTGCTGATTTGCCATTGGCAGGGGGAAGGGGGAATATTTTCATCAGCACTGGATTCATGGCACAAAGTCAATAATAAAGCAATATTTATAGGGCTTGGAGATGATTGTAAACATACTTCAAAAATTCCCTTCAGCAGCACTGAAAATGTAATAATCAGTGATCACAAGTGCTTGAGTTATTTCTCCTGTTCTCCCAGCCAGGCGTTCTTGTAACACCGTTCTTGCTGTTTCCACTCCTATCTTAATATCATTGGGATGCAAACAATAAACAGAGCAGGAACCCAATTAATCAGGCCCGGGGGTGAAGTGCAGCTCCAGCAGGGCTCAGCAAAGGCTCAGCTCCACTCTGAGCCTCTGGAACACCATCCACGATGCCTGTTCAGTGCTTGTCCTGCACACTCCCTCTTGTTATGGGAGTGCTCCAATGAAAACTGATCTGCCCGGCGCTGTGGGGCACAAAAACTGCTCCTCTGTTCAGCTCATCTTCAGAGTTTTAATGTGAAAAAATGTTTTAATGCTGTGCTGGAACCAGCTCCTGGTTTAGCTCCTGGTTTAGCTCGTGGTTTATCATCTCATGGTTTCTCTCGTGGTTTATCTCGTGGTTTCTCTCGTGGTTTATCTCGTGGTTTAGCTCCTGGTTTAGCTCCTGGTTTAACTCTTGGTTTAACTCTTGGTTTATCTCCTGGTTTAACTCCTGGTTTAACTCCTGGTTTAGCTCCTGGTTTAACTCTTGGTTTAACTCTTGGTTTAACTCTTGGTTTAACTCTTGGTTTAACTCCTGGTTTAGCTCCTGGTTTAGCTCCTGGTTTAACTCTTGGTTTAACTCTTGGTTTAACTCTTGGTTTAGCTCCTGGTTTAGCTCCTGGTTTAACTCCTGGTTTATCTCCTGGTTTAACTCCTGGTTTAACTCCTGGTTTAACTCCTGGTTTAACTCTTGGTTTAACTCCTGGTTTAACTCTTGGTTTAATTCCTGGTTTAATTCCTGGTTTAGCTCCTGGTTTAGCTCCTGGTTTAGCTCCTGGTTTAGCTCCTGGTTTAACTCCTGGTTTAACTCTTGGTTTAACTCCTGGTTTATCTCCTGGTTTATCTCCTGGTTTAACTCTTGGTTTAACTCCTGCTTCAGTGGCCAGACAAGCAGAGTTTTGCTGCTGAGGCTCCACAGTTTACAAGAGCAGGCTGAACACACCCCAGTGACCTGCTCACCACAGCACCCAGGTGATGCCTTTACAAGTAGGGTGAATTCACCTCAAAGAGAGAATTATCTTAATTTAACCCAATATTTTGGCCCTGCCAGAGACTGACTGTCAGCACTGAGGAGTGAGGGATGTGCAAGATCATGACAAGAGCTCACAATTCCTCTTTGGTGTCATTTGTTCTCCTCGTTAGCATTTGTGGTTTCCTGTATTTATCCTGTATATCAGTAGAAACACAGAAATAATCCTGCTGAAGTGAGGGAGTCAAGCCTGGAGGGAAGGGAGCTCAGAGGGCTGGGTTCACCTTGTGGGGCAGTTTTTCCTCAGCCTCTGGGAGTGTTCTCTGCAGGCAAGGAGCCCTGAGGAGTTTGCTCTGCATGCCAGGGCAGATAAAGGCAGCAGGGTTAAAATGCTGAGTTTTACCTCCTGCGTGTGCCTGGCCTTCCCGAGGTAGCTGGGACTGAGAGGAGTGTGAGGAACAGGGTTTAGCTGGCCTGGCTGCTCATCAGAGCCTCAAAACAACCACACCTGCAGGATCTCCGGGGATTTGGGGCTCTTCAGCATTGTCTCAGTGCCTGACAAAAGAACCCCTTCTTCCTCCAGTGCATCGTGGGATGGCTGTCCCTTAAAAAGGGATTTTTCCAGGTTGTTCCCTCATACCACACTGCTGCCTGTTCTTTCCTCTCATTTTAAACCTGTGCAACTCAAAGTAGAATTTGGCCCAGATATAAATCTCGTGCTTGACAAGCTCCCAGAGCAGCATTAACAAAGGCAGCAGTAATTGCAGCGTAGCCTCATTAATTGGTAGGTGCAGTTACAATCCAGAGCTGAGCTGTGTCAGAGCTGCAGGATTTCTCCTTGCCATTACCTGTCGATTACAGGGGAATCAAACTCCCCCACAGTGATGCTCCTGCTGGAAAGCGACAGTGGGGGAGGTTGAGAATGCTCCCAACACCAGATCCAGTCCTTCCTCCTGCTCTCAGCCTGTTCACCTGCATCTCTGTCCTGCATGGGGAGGCGCTCAGAAATGAGAGAGAATAAGATTAAAAGTGCATTTTCCCTCGCCACAGTGCAAGGAGAGGCTGGCTGTACTCTCTGCTCTTTACTGGTGCTGTGACTGGGTTAAATTTGTCCAGCTGCTGCCAACAAAACCCTCAGGAGCTCCAGAGGGCTGAACGATGTGCTCCTCTGCAAAATGTTTATTTCCAATTTTGCTTTTCCTGCTGGATACTTTCTCCTCTGGGTTGATGTTATCCACCAGCCACTCTCTCTTGCTGCAGAGCCCTGCCATGCCCTGATCAAAATCTGCATCTTGGGGAGGCAGCTGTGCCTTTCACTGGATCCTTTCTGTGCCATCCACCCTCAATCCTTCCTGCCACGAGCCTGGAGGTGGGCACCTGGCTCAGGTGGGGCTGCAGGAGGATGTTCCTTCAGGAGATATCCCATAGATGGACACCTGGATCAGGTGGGGCTGCAGGAGGATGATCCTTGAGGAGATGTTCCAGGGATGGACACCTGGCTCAGGTGGGGCTGGAGGATCCTTGAGCAGATCCCAGAGCCAGTCACAGCTCAGCTGGGGCTGCAGGAGGATGACCCAGTGGTGGCAAAACCATCCTAAAGGAGCTGTCCCTGAGCCCTCCAGGGCAGGTGAGGTTCAGGTGATGCAGCTGCAGTTTCAGAGAGGGGCTGGAGGCACAGGCAGCCCTCCTGCCCTGCCCCAGCACCACCTCAGCTCTCCAGTCCCCTCTTGGGCTGGCTGCAGCTCTCGTGGCTCAGCAGCCTCCTTACAGTCTGCCACTAAAAGGTGTCAGGAGCATTTGGGTTGTCAGCATTGGCTCGGTGAGTGTGGGTGGCAGCAAAGCTCTGAGTAGCTGTTCTTTATTTGTAAAGCAAAACTCTGCTGGGATGAGTCTCTAACTCTGTCAGATACCCAGGAAGAAATTGATTTATACAGAGTAGGACACAGCCTTGTATCCTTTACACTTTGGCTGACACTTGTTAATACATTTGAACAATCTTTCCTTTGCCATTTTAGAGGAAAACCCCTGAAACACAAAGACAAATTTTCCGAGGCAACAGATAAAAGAATAAAGCATTAATAACTCAATAAAACCTCCCACAAAGTGATTTGTTAAAAAATAAAAAGCAATAACTGCAGTGAACACATCAGTGCTCTGTGGAGATCATTCACATTTGGCAGCAAAGGTCAGGATGGGATCACATGGCAGCTCTCCCACCTGGGTGTTGAGGTTAAAAAGATGTTTTATGAGGAGTCCTCCTCTGTTATCAGACTCTTAAAGGCAGCTGCAGAGCTCTTCTCTCCTTTGTTATTAGGTGGCAATTTTCCAGAGGCAGGAATAGCCTCGTGTTTAATCTACTGCAGTTTCTGCCATTTCTGCAGAAGCCAAAGCTTTGGTGTTGTTTGGGGAGGACATCAATAACATCCAGGGCTTTAATGAAAATCAACGTCTGCAAGGCTCAGCCCAAGTGTGGAGAGGAGCTTTTTAATTTTTTGTCCCCTCTTGCTCTCCATTAAAACAACAAAATCTGCTTTGATACTTATCTCTCTTCCTATTTTAGCTTTTTGCAAACTTGCTGTGTGTGTGTGCTTTGCCCCAGTGAAATCTCTGAGGTTGGTTCTGGGTGTCTGGGCAGATCCTGCCTGTCCTGTGCCTTCCCATCCTCTCCTCCTGCCTTTGTTTGATGCTCAAATCAAATCAAATCACCCTGGCTGGAGATGCTGGGGTGCAGCTCCAGCTCTGCTCTCAGCTCAAGGGCACAGCTGGGCTCACATTTTGGATTTTTAATGCTTTGCTCCCTGACTTAGCACAGTTCCTACCCAATGGAGTGGTGAATACTTGAATTTCTTGGTGTTTTTTTATGGAATTCTGTGTTTTCTGAATTCAGCTTTTACCATCTGATAAAGCAGCTAAAGATAGTCTGTCTTTTCACTTCAAAGGGTGTCTATCAGACCTTCATTCTCTGCTCTTTGTCAGGGAGAAACTCCTCCTTTCTGAACTCAGGGAAATATTTTGAAATAAACAATACAAGTGGGAGAAGGAAACCCAAATCTTTAAGATATTTAGATCTGGACTGTAAGTCCTTGAAATAAAATACATTAATGCATTTTAACACTTTTAATAACACTTTGAGGTGGGGTGAGAAATTTTGACTCCACTAATTCTGACATTCTCATTATGCCTCCCTGTGTTTTATCCTAATCACTTGGGGTATCATAATGCTGATTAATTTGTCTCCTGGAGGATCTCTTTTATATTAAACTTCTGTCTGGCTTTTTTCTTTTTTTTTTTCTTTTTCAAACACGGCACAAAGAAACAAAAACTAATTAATTGCATTAATAACATCTTTTAGGCTGCTGTACTTTATCTCACACTCAGACTTTGCCATGGAGTCTGCTGCATAATGCACTGCTGGGATTTTCAGATGATAATAATCCACCTATTTTCTAAGTGGGTTTCTCTGTTCTTCTTGTGCCTGTAATGCATATTTAGCTTTTGCAGCTCACAATCAGCCTGAGTCAGAATTACCTTGGGACAGATGACTCCTGATACAAGTGTGTTCATAGCTGGGTGAACATAAATCCCTGGCAGCTGAGTGTTCTGTGAGGGTCAGCCCACAGAACTCCAGAAAACTCAAAGTTATTTTGTGTGGGGTGGGGAGTGAGCACCTGCCCACCCCAAAATTCTGCAAAATAGTTGAAAGCAAGCAAATCTTAATTGCCATTTCACTTCCCCCAAAATGAGCCCAGGCCTGGCAGCAGCACACAAGGAGAAAAGCAGATTTTTTTTCCATAATTGAGGTTTCCTTCCCCAGCAGCTCTTGGGAAGTGGATGTGGCTCCGTGAGCATCAGAGCATAATGCTTCCCATTGGGTGTCAGCCTTGGACAATTAGTAAGCAAAAGCCATCACCAGAAGGCAAAAAAAAAAAGGGATTAAAAAGAATTAAATGAGGCAAAAGAAATGCAATAATTTCCATTTGTAAGGAAAGGATATAATAAGACAGTGATGCACTGCAGATTTATCTCTGGAGTAAAATCAGTCTTTATGAACACACAATGCCTTCCTTTACCCTCCTGTGGTATCCTCCCCTCTCCCAATCTCAATCACACAATTCAGGAGGAAACTTGGGCCGTGAGGCTGCAGAAAGAGTGGCATTCACACTGCTGCCTTGCAGAGGTGATTTATCTTCATCCCACTGGGTAGTGGCCCTGAAGAATTTCCTATTAGTGCCAAAGCCTGGCTATAAAAAGATGAAAGTGTGCATCCAGTAATGGGCAGCCAGTCATCTCTGCAAGAACAGCAGCTCCAGGCTGGGACAGCACGGGAAAGGATCAGCAATCCTCTGGGCAGGCAGTTTAAAATGAACCCAACCCACCGAGCCACAGGTAAATAACAGAGTTCATGGAAATCAGCAGCTGCTCCTGCGTCAGCCGAGCAAAAACACCTCTGCCCTGGGGGTTCCACACTTCCCCTGGGGGTTCCACACTTCCCCTGGGGGTTCCACACTTCCCATGGGGGCTCCACACTTCCCCTGGGGGTTCCACACTTCCCCTGGGGGTCTGAGTGTTCACAGAGGAGGAGCATCCTCCTGCAGCCCCACCTGAGCCAGGTGCCCATCCCTGGAATATCTCCTGAAGGATCATCTCCCTGCAGCCTCACCTGAGCTGTGCCTGGCTCTGGGATCTCCTCAAGGATCATCCTCCTGCAGCCCCACCTGAGCCAGGTGCCCATATCTGGAATATCTCCTGAAGGATCATCCTCCTGCAGCCCCACCTGAGCCAGGTGCCCATATCTGGAATATCTCCTGAAGGAACATCCTCCTGCAGCCTGACTGGATCCAGGTGCCCACCCCTGGAATATCTCTTCAAGGATCATCCTCCTGCAGCCCCACCTGAGCCAGGTGCCCATATCTGGAATATCTCCTCAAGGAACATCCTCCTGCAGCCCCACCTGAGCCAGGTGCCCACCTCCAGGCTCGTGGCAGGAAGGATTGAGGGTGGATGGCACAGAAAGGATCCAGTGAAAGGCACAGCTGCCTCCCCAAGATGCAGATTTTGATCAGGGCATGGCAGGGCTCTGCAGCAAGAGAGAGTGGCTGGTGGATAACATCAACCCAGAGGAGAAAGTATCCAGCAGGAAAAGCAAAATTGGAAATAAACATTTTGCAGAGGAGCACATGGTGCTTCTGACAGCAGTGGCTGCTCTCTGCAGCTTCTGGCACACCAGGAATGGTGCTTGGCTCTCCAAATCCCAGTGCTCCCAGTCCAAACTGGCCAGGCCCTCCTGGTTTGTTTGGTTCTTTTCTTAGGGGGATGGAATAAATTAGTGCAAACGCCTGGAAATGTGACTGGAGCAGCAGGATTGGCATTTGAGTCAAACACATTACGGGGATGAGATGTGGGGCTGTTGGGGGGGAATTTCTGCATTTCCACAGGACATGTTGCTAAATAGCCTGGGCATGAGAACAAAGCAGCTGCAAAATCAGTGAGGCAGAGAAACAGCTGAAACCTGGCCTTGCTGGGAAAGAAGTGCAAGGAGAACTTGCCAAGACCAGACACAAAGAAAGGAGGACTGGAGACCTGGAAAATGAGGCTTGGAAAGAATCATTTGAATGAAGATGCAGGATTATTGTACAGAGACAGGACAGACAGAAGCAAATGTTCTGGAACCCAGCTTAGAGTGCCAATCCAAAGGTGGAACAGGCTGAAAAGTACCAAGCTTGGAGAGAGGTTTTAAATTCCATGTTTTAAACCCTCTACAAGAGTGGAAGTTGAATTGCTGAAAATCAAACAAACCATAAATACCTGTTAGGAGTTTCATACCTGTGATATCCAGGTTATCTGTAAAAAGGATAAAAAAAACAATAATTAAGCATCTCTGTGGAACAGGAAAAGAAGTTTTATTGCAGAACTCCCAGTAGTTTTTTTCCCCACTGAGAGCACAGGACTGTCTGTATTAATATTAACTACTGGCTCCCTCTAGTAAGCAGCATTGGAGAAAACTCTGATAATACAAACTTAATTACGTCTTTCTTTAAGCCACAGTTTTCAAAGAGATTTTTTGAAAGCTAGATTTTTGAACTAAAAAAGGAATCTGAGCTCTTTTTTTAGGTTTCAAGTTGCAAAAGGACACTGAAAAGAGATTATTTTAAGAGCAGAGAATAATTACAGCTGGTTTAATATGTAAGGTGTGATGCCATTCAGAGTGCAAAACCAAGCCAACTCTTTACACATGATAAAATCATCAGGCCTTATAAAAATGTCCTGGTAACCAGCAGCCAGGGAGCCACAGAAATGTGAAACTATGGCAACTCTGTGTAGGAAGAAGCGTTCATTGGAGAGACAGAGATCAGAAACAATAGCCCTTCAATCTCTGTATCAGCTTGGCTCCTCATTTTCTCAGCAGTTTATACCTCTCCAGCTTCCCAAGAGGGATTCCTCTCCTGCAGCTCTCACAGCAGCTGTCTGGGGAGTTCTGAGGAGGAGAACTTGGTGGTTCCAGCAATGCAGCAGCCCTGGCAGCCTGCTCCTCATCTGTGACATGGGGAGTCAAAAGGGCATTCTGCTGAAAGCATGGAAAGTGCAGAGGGAAAAAAGGGAAAACATCAACTTCTCCTGTTCCAGGATGTGTCCAGCCCTCACTGTTTGAGGAGGATTCTGGTGAGGCTGGGTTGCCCC
The DNA here is from genome assembly GCF_030490865.1 of Poecile atricapillus. NCBI lineage: Eukaryota > Metazoa > Chordata > Aves > Passeriformes > Paridae > Poecile > Poecile atricapillus. The sequence continues at coordinate 1,427,498 of NC_081264.1, forward strand.
ACCTGCTTTGTCCTGTGCCAGAGCCCCCGCTGCCCCTGGAATGGGAGCTGAGCATTTTAAAGCAGTCAGTCTCCATGGCTGAGCGTTCTTCTTCCCCTGCCTCCACTTCAATCCTGCTCCAATCCAGCTCCTGGGCACAATCCTGGCTGGGTGGGTTCCTTTTGTCCAAGAGGAAAGGCAGTGGAGACCTTTGGCTCCACGTAAGGGACGCAGGGATGGTGACAGATCCAGCTGTGGGATCACATCTGGGCGTGTGTCCACGTTCAACCAGTGGCCAAAGTTCTTTTCTGGGGCAGTAAAACCTCTCCCTAAAACCTTTATTTTTCTGTTAATTGCGTTTTTGCACAATTAACACTCCTCCTTCGTGGTACATCCCTTCCAATCCCTCACCCTCGTTCTGCAGCCTTTTTCTGTAGGTAATTAGTGGATGGAAACTGCAGCTTGTTTCAGGGGAGAGAGGGTTTCAGGAGCTGCAGTTGCAGGGTGCAAAGCTCATGTCCTCTTGTTTGGATGCCTGGCAGCCACATGGGGAGCTCAGCTCAGCTCCCCATGGGCTGAAAGCAATAAATGAATGTCTGCTCATGCCTTTGGAGAGTCTGCTCTTGTTTGAGCTAATTTGTAGGGGTGTTTTGATGTTCCTTTTCATGTGTGGGTACGTTTCAGCAGTGAATGACACTTCTATATCTTCTATACCTACCCAGAAATCCAAATTCTCACCTGATGGAAGGTGCTGCTCCAAGATCCCCCCAAATTTTACTCAACCATCACAATACAGCAGCAGCAATGTGCTCAAATTGAGAAAGATGCTGCTCCAAGCTCAGCATAAAGAGTCTTTGGCTGATGTGGTCATTTGTTTGAAACCCTTCTTAAAATTCTGGAGATGAAGAAGCTGTGTCTACATATCATCCCAAGCAAGGAGAATTGCCAAAAAAAATCTGAGGGTATAGCTTATTTATCTTCTTGTTTGAAACACTGGGGGAATTTATGTCTGGCTTAGCAAGGTGCATTCCTGATCGATAGCACTGAGCTGTCACACTCTCAGATGGGCTCAGATATTCTGCCTGCTTCCCCCTTAAGTCAGGGGAACATTAATGGAGTTCTGCTAATTTTTAAGTGTGGCAGTTACACGAGGTGTTTTGTCTATAAATTTCCAATGTGTGGGTTCAGGGTGACTGATGCCCCTGTGAGGAGTTGGTATCTGAGCTGGAATCAGCTTTGCAGAGCTGCAGGTTCCCCTGGAGAGTCTGGGTGTGCATCAGCTCACCTGGGGCAGGTACAGGAGGCTCAGCCAGCAGCCCCTGCACAGGGACAGGCACTGAACTTGTCAGCATTCAGGAACACACAATCACTAATTATTATATGAAGGTGCTTTATTAACAGCTCTGGGGGTCAGGGGTGCACAGACCCAAATCTGACCCCACTTGGTTTTGAACTGAACATGTTTTTATACTCTATCATTATATAACTCACATATTAATTATTAAACTTACATTGTTCTATTGTATGCATTGATTTTACCCAAGCATGGATTTCTTGTGATCCCCCCTCAGCCCCCTAACATTGTTCCTCATGTTCTTTTTACAATAATTCTATCTACTCACATCTAACAATTGTATCATTTATCATAAATTGATTACACAGGTGCAGTTTCACCTGATCTTAGCAAGCACAAGGTCTAACATTTCCCAGGGTCTACTTTTCCTGGGCTTGGCAAACCCAACTTTCTTTCTAAATCCCCGAATTTTCTAAGATTTTGAAACCTCTCATGATTTTAATGGAACAGCCTGCACAGGAACCCCTGAGCCACTGATTCCTGGTGTTATCCTGGAGGAATCTTCTGGGCAGAACTGGGCTGTGTAAAGTGTCATTTCTTTAAAAAGCCAGCTGCTGCTAACTGCTTAAATAGAAATGTGCTGAGTCCAGGGGCATCCTCTGACAGTACAGGGTTAATTCCCACACACAAATGAGTTTATGAGCCTTTTATCCAGACTCCCATAAATTAGAAAGTTGAAAAGAATAAGATATTCTGTCATGGGTTTATTTTTATTTTTAGGTTATTTCCTTGACTATAGAAAAGACTCTGCTTTGAATTAATGACAGTCCTGTGAATAAGATTTTTTGGGACTCAATTATGAAAATCTTTCCTTTCTTCTGGATAAAAAAAAAAAAAAAGGAGCAGTTCCTAAGATATCTTGTTTTCCTGGGCACTCACCACTCCAGGCAGTGGTGTGAGCCTACCTTATTTTTCCATATATATTAAAACCAAACTTGTGATGTTAACAGCTTTCAGTCCTTCTCCCCCTCAATTGCTGCTGCTCTGCCCTGAAGCAGCAGAGCTCTGAAGTCTCTTAATAAGTCCTTTACTAAGGAAAGGAAGGCTTTTATTTTTAGCCCATCAAAAATTGGGCTGCTTTGTGCAGGTTGTCTAATGAAGGTGGAGCACAATCCCCGCTCACCTCTATTCAGGGCTGTTTATACAGAGTTTAACCAGCAATAATTCAAAGACCTGCTGATATAATTAGAAAAGTGCTGGCTGAGCGTGGGTGTGCGTTGCAGTTTTCAAAGATATCCAGAGCCCTCATAATCTCAGCCTACTTGGATGAAGAAAAAAAAGCCTTTGAGGGGAAGCATATTCACAAAATGCACAATGCAGGAGGCCTCAAGAAACTGGGTATTTTTTTCACCTAAGCCTTTTACAAATCTTGTCTCCTTTGGAGCACTCAGATTAAAGGAGATCTCATTGCTAAGCACCAGCCAGGCACAGCTCCCAGGGATGGAGCAGACTGGCTGCTTGGAAGTCAAAATCCATCCCTCAAAAAAATCAGGCTGAGATCCAGCAACAGTCTCTGAGATTTTTGCACTCTTTGTCCCTCCCAAAAGGTGCTGTAGCATTGACTCAGGTGAGCATGAAAGCTTCCTGAGACACCACAAGCTCTGGGAACCTTCCTTTAAGCCTTTTTAAGCCCCGCTGCACCTCGTGTATTGATTTCCCCACATCTATTCATATTCGGTTTTTGTTTTGCTTTCCTGTAATTCCTTTGCTGCCCACAGCTGTCTGTCCTGGGCTGAGAGAGAGGCACAGGACAGGTCTGGCAGGGCAGTGTCACCTCTGAGAGCAGAAATTCACTGAGCTGGGGCTGAAAAGGAAACCCTTGAGAGGAGCTGGGCTGCTCTGAGGTGCTGTCTGTGAAAGGAATTGCCAGGAAATGTTTTCTTGTTGTGAGGCACCTGCGCTTGGGGCTGTGCTGAGATGGGTTTGTGGTGCCACAGCCCCCCTGGGGAAAAGCAGAGCAGCCTCTGCTCGTGCCTCTTGTTTTGGGGAGCTCTGCTTTAGATTTGAGCCCTCGTGGAAGGAGCTACATGCATTTCCATTAATATTTTGCTATCAGTTTTGTGGAGCAGAGCATCTTTCTGTGCTGAGCTGATGCCAGCAGGCTCTGGCACACCCTCCTCCCCTGAGACCCAAGCTGCCAAGGAAGTTTGGTGAGAGAAAGGCACTTTTGAGCAGTAGATGTGCTCTGAAGTGAGTGCTGAGCTGTGGTTTCCCAGCCTGGCACAAAGAATACATAAGTCTTTGTAAGGACATATTCGTATCGCAGCCTCACACATAATACAGGTTTTTTTTACACCAAAGTTAACATAAAAACTGTCCCCAAACAGCAGCTGGGTCATTATGGAGCAGCTTTTGAAATGGAAAAGGTCGGGGAAATAACCAGCTGCTGCCTCATCCTGCCTGTGCTTTCACTCTGGGCTAAATTATTATTTCCCTAATTAATAATCTGCATGCAGATTAAAACAATTACTCTACAATATATATTGCATGACAATAAAAGAGTGACAGCAAATTATGCTTCAGTGTGCATAACAGCTTAACTCTCTAAACAGGAGATGTTTTCTAACACTCAATTCATGTCCTTCTGCTGATGATTAAACCCTCACTGATTTTGTTTTTATTAGTCCTCAGTCATTATTGTTCTTTTATCACTATGAGGTCTTCAGAATTAGCCATAATGGCTCAGAAGCGTGGTTGCTGCTGCATTCCTTTATTAAATCAAGTTACCTCTCTAGTTGTCAGGGACTAAAATCAAACCCCTTTGTTACAGTGTTCCACAACCCTTTAAATATTGATTATTGCGACTGTGTCGAGCTGCTGAAGATTTATTTTTGGTTGGACTAGTTGAGAATGGGGAAAACTTCCATGACAACAGGGACAATGCAGCTCTGCTTTCTCCCTGGAAGGAGCAGCCTGGCTGTTTCTCCTCTCAGGAGTCCTGGGGGCTCTCAGCTGTCCCCTGAGCAGGGAATATCCTGCCCCTGGAAATCATTCCTGGTGCTCTGAGCTTTGCCTGCTTTGTGCTGGGCTGGAAAAGCAGAATCATCCAGGCTCAGGGGGGTTTTGGAGGGCTCCTGGTGCTGCTGGGGCTGCCAGCAGCGAGTTCTGCTCGGTGCCACAGGTGAAAAACGAGGTTCACATCATTTTTATAGAATTTAAATGTTTAATAATAAAAAAAACACAATTAGGAGAAAAAAATAAAGTATACAGATACAGCTGCATTCACCTTACTAACAAAGGATTGTCTCTTAGAAACAGAATCCTACTACATATCCATAAATTCTCACACATATTCAGACATTCTTCTTATGATCTTTGGGGTTCTTCTGTTTAGTTTTCTCTTGCCCCCTTCTCAATAGATCAATCTTCTTGGTGCCACTGAGATTTACATTCCCTGATACCAGAAATGCAATAAATTCCTCCCCCAGAGTTCTGGTCACTGCTGTCTTCATCTGGATAAGATAGTTTACAAAAGAAAAAAGAGATCTCCAGCTATCTTTTTCAGTCTTTGGGTTACACAAACAAAATTGGTTTTTGTTTTAATGCTGTGTCATAGCTTAACATACATGTATTATACCACTATTTCTAAGTTTCATTAATAACAGAAATAAAGAAGACTATTATTACAGCTAAATTTTCTAATCCTATACATGTAATATTCATTCTAATACTTGTGAAAAGCCAATAATATGATATGTATTTATAACACCCAGGTGAGCAGGGACAGCAGTGACCTGACCCAGGCCATCCCAGGCAGAGGTGACACAGGGGACACGGGGAGCTGCTCACTGCACTGAGGCTGCTTAATTGTTACCTGCTCATTCTCTTCTCAGAGTGTGGCAAGAAATAGATTTTCTGATATTTCTCTCCCAAGTTTGAGCTTAATTAGCTCAATGAAACCTGCCTTGTCTCACCATTAGCTAAGAAGAATACATGTCAAGCAAGCTGACTAAATCCATCCATTCCATCCTTCAGCAGTGTGGGTTCATTTATACCGAGGTCTCCCTGAGAAAAAAAAAATTAAAAATGATTGGAAGCTGAATTCACTGTGGTCCTTCAAGGAGCCCTCCTCATTTGTCACCTCCTTGCTGCCTCATCTCACTCCTCAGGCACACTGGAAGTCTTTGTTGCAAATTACTTCTGAAGCTGTTAATGCTGTTGAAGGGAAGAAGTCAGGAAAGTGGAGAACTTTTAATACTTTTCTCCTTTCTGATGGGAACCTTGAGAGGAGCTTTGGCTTGTGAATCTTCCCTCATGCCCTGCCCTGGGAGCATTTCCCTCTGTCCCAGCCCACCAAGGACAACTTCTGGCTCCTGCCCTCCTGTTCCAGAATTTCTAAATTTCCCACTAAAATTTCCTCTGCAGAGTGCAGGGACACAAAATCCTCCTTCTTCAAAATCAGCCTTGGTGTATTTCTTATTTCAGGCTGCTCTGGAATGGGAGCAGACAGTAATTTGTTTGATTATTGCATTCTCTGCTCTGCTTTGCTTGATGCTATTGAAGCCCTATGCAAACATGAATGATTTCAGTCTTTCAGTGCCCATTTGGGGTAAATAAGGGTTACCAAGTCTATATTTGGATGTGGCAGAAGTCTTTGCTGTTGGTTTTAATAAGCACAGGGAAACAGAGCAGTTTTAGAAACCCAACCACAATAAAACAGACAATAAAACAGACTTCTGACAAGTCAAAGTAAATGAAGCCACCCCCCAGGAAGGTAGCAACCAAGTTATTAATTAAGAAAATCTTCAACAGAATCATCTCCCTACGTCCTCTCACTTCTCACTGCTGCATTTCTTTTCCTGATGAAGAGTTTGCTCCAGCCTAGCCAGGATTTCACCAGAGCCTGAGCAGGTGAGGCACTGGGAGCTCTTCTCTAAACTCTGCCATGGCTCTGCAAGAGCAGCTTAGGACCCCAATGAGAAATCAGAATTAACCCTTAGGCTCTCCCTCAGTATTTTCAAGGAACTGGACCCTTTTCAGGCTGCATTTCTTACACAGTTCAGGCTTTATTCAGCACAGCCTGGGGGTTTGGAGTGTGCTGTGCCCCCAGTTCTTGTGAGAGGGGCACTCCCTGTCCCTGCTCCTGTCCCTGTCCCTGTCCCTGTCCCCGTCCCTGTCCTGTCCTGTCCCTGTCCTGTCCCTGTCCTGCTCCTGTCCCTGTCCCTGCTCCTGTCCCTGTCCCTGTCCTGTCCCTGCTCCTGTCCCTGTCCCTGTCCCTGCTCCTGTCCCTGTCCCTGTCCCTGTCCCTGCTCCTGTCCCTGTCCCTGTCCCTGTCCCTGTCCTGTCCCTGCTCCTGTCCCTGTCCCTGCTCCTGTCCCTGTCCCTGCTCCTGTCCCTGTCCCTGTCCTGTCCCTGTCCCTGCCCCTGTCCTGTCCCTGTCCCGTCCCTGTCCGTGTCCCTGTCCCTGTCCCTGTCCCTGTCCCTGTCCCTGTCCCTGTCCCCGTCCCTGTCCTGTCCTGTCCCTGTCCTGTCCCTGTCCTGCTCCTGTCCCTGTCCCTGTCCCTGCTCCTGTCCCTGTCCCTGCCCTGTCCTGTCCCTGTCCCTGTCCCTGTCCCTGTCCTGTCCCTGTCCCTGTCCCTGTCCTGTCCCTGTCCCTGTCCCTGTCCCTGTCCCTGTCCCTGCCCTGTCCTGTCCCTGTCCCTGTCCCTGTCCCTGCTCCTGTCCCTGTCCCTGTCCCTGCCCTGTCCTGTCCCTGTCCCTGTCCCTGTCCCTGTCCTGTCCCTGTCCCTGTCCCTGTCCTGTCCCTGTCCCTGCTCCTGTCCCTGTCCCTGTCCCTGTCCTGTCCCTGTCCCTGCTCCTGTCCTGTCCCTGCTCCTGTCCCTGTCCCTGTCCCTGCAGAGCCAGCAGCCACCAAAGCCTGGGGAGGTTCACCCTAAGGATTTGAATTTTTGATAAAAGATGCTGGAAAAAACCACCCCCGTTATTCTGACTCCCCATTTCACAGGCATTTGAAGCTGCTTGGACGTGGCCTGGTGTCAGAAGCCTCTTTTCATGATGATTTCATCATCAAATTGTGCTGATGATGATGGGGACAGAATGGGCAGTGGGAGAGGACAGAGGAAGCTGTGGATGATACTATTTATAGTATATATCAATATCATATATTATACTATTGCTATTTTTTGTTATTTAACTGACAGAGCCAGTTATGAAAGGGATATAAATTATTACACACAGAGAAAAGAAGTCTGTAAATGTTAATTTACTTTTTAAGGGCACAGACAATATAATTTGGGGCACAAGTGGGAGAAATTATTTAGAAGCTGTGAAAGCAAACCAGAATAAAATTTACATTACCTCCTTCATTTTCCCTTCCCTTTGTCTCATCTTCTCTCTGAATTATTCCTCCCTTACTTTTCCCCTCCAGACATCACAGAGTTTTGAATTCCCTCTCACCACTTTCTTTAAACGGCCTAATGACAAAAAGTCTCCAGAATATTTCCACCAAGCCCCTTTGATTTCATTAATGGAAAAGTTATACCTTAAATTAAATATTTCAGTAGCTGAAAGATTAAAAAAAATTACCTGCAGGGCTTGCCAGTTGAGCATTGCCAAGCAGGAGTGATGGGGGCTGTTCCAGAGGTCAAACTGTGCCTTGGCCCTGGACAAATGCACAATTCTGAGTAAAAGCAAGATGAATGCAGGTGTTCAGAGCTGGTTGACCACAGAACCAATCTGTTTTTCTGTGGGAATTTGTAAAATGTATGCCTGCCTTCTGGGTTCTTTTTTTTTCATGTTTATTTGGTATTTCTGTCCATTATTTAAGTTAAGAAAAAGTGGAAGGACGGTGTTGAACTTTCAGAGCCATGTGGCAAATGGAAATTCTTTCTGTTCTGATTTTGAAAATTGAAAAATGGTAGGTTTTTTGTGTGGAAAAAAGAAGTGTTTTCCTGAAGGATTTGACCACTTCTCAAGAAGATTACGGTGCAGTGGTGACAAGGCTGTACCTGAAAGCAAACTGAGCTTATTGCTTACCTTTCATTTTTTAAAAATGGTGGTTTTGAGGGGCCATAACCCGGCGAAAAACAATTTCCCAATGAAACATCAGCGTTTTCTGAAAGGAAAGACAATGCCCAGGACCCTGTGGCCAGCACCATCCTTGGAGAGATCTGCAGAAGGGCTGGGATGGGACAGCTCTGTCCTCTGGGAGCTGAAAGTGCAATTAAGGACTGCTAATCCTTTCACAGGCTATTTAATTATACTGCCTGGAGCCTGAATTCGGATAGGTGGGGTTCCTAAAATAACCATTCAGGCACTAATTCAGGGAAACAGCTATTATTGTAACTGGAGTGTGTGTGCTGCACAGGAGAAGAGCAAATGTTAAGTGTCTGGGAAATTATAGTCATGTCACCACGAGTGACAGGTTCCTTCAAAACATCCTTTAATGACTTTTTTTTTTTTTTTGCAATCCGTAATTTTTTGTTTAATCCGCAGCACTGTGGGTTTTATGGATATTTTTAAGTCGTTTAAATCATTGATGTGACTTCTAATAATGATGTTGACAGGGATTGTTTCCCCCATTTCATCCCGTTCATTTCTGCTGCATCCCCTGCCCTCACCTCTCTGTGTCCAGGAGCCTGCACTCTCACCCCAGCTCATTTTTGGAAAATAAGGGAATATTCCTTGTGAGGAATAGCAGAGCTCTGACTCGATTACTGCTGCAATCAGCGTGAGGTATTCCTGTGACTTCAGTGTCTGTTGGAGCAACTGCTATTTCTTTTTATTTTCTAGAACAGAGAAAAGAGAACAGCTTTTAACATATGTCTCCTCCTCGTGTGAGCTACCACACAGCTCCAGCTCCAGTACATACACAGAGAAGACATATGGTTAAAAGAAGTTCTTTTTCTACAAAGAAATCCAGAAAGAAAATTCTCTTTTTAAGAGGAGAAGCCACACTTCCACCACTTCTCCTGGTACGGATGTCGAGAGCCAGGGACCTTGTACCAGGTGTGTTAAACTCTCTGCTCTGCACAAGAAAATGCCAGCTCAATGCCCACTTTTAGGTAGAATTTTAACCATCTCTCTTGTGCTGGTGCTGTGGGTGTGAGTCTGTGAAGCTCTGGGTGCTGCCAGGGCTCTGGAGCAGGGGATAAATGTTCTACAGCTCCTCAGAAGCTTTTGTTGGCGTAGGCAAGGAAACACAAGTGTGTTCTTGACCTTCTCTGGGCTGTCTGCTTGCTTTGAGAGGGCTGTTACAGAAAATAACCCTGTGCAACCTTTGCCAGCGTTAAACAAGGTAAAAGGCCCTGGTGTAACTGGAATTCAGGGGAAGTTCTGACCACAGAAGTGTTGGGGATGTGCAGGTGCTCAGAAAACACTGATACCACTGGTGCTGTGTTAATCCCAGGAGATGGAACCTGACCTTGGGTCAGAAAACCCTCTGTTCCCTGCATGGTTTGGACCCCCACTGAAAATAATACTGTTCATTCTCATTTTTTTTACTTGGAAGGCTAAAAAAATTTGGTTTAGACTATCCCAGTCTAGCTACATGCAAGGAAAATACAATAAAAAACTATTATCAGCAAAGCAATCCATTCAGAAAGGTTCTGTGAGATTCTCACTCATTTCAGGTGATGATCAAACCCCATTTTCTGCATTTGCAGCTCCTCCTGATCAGTTCAGGGTTCCATTATTGAATATATTTTGTTTCTTTCTGGAAGGGAGGAAACGTGGGGTGTATTTTGCTGGATGCCTGAACACTGACAAATGCAAGCATTCCATCCACAGTGGGATCCCTGGCAGGGCTTTGATCCCAATACATCAGCAATCAAGAGACAGAGAACCAAATCCATCTCCACCACAAACTCCATTGGATTCCTACCGAGCCACACTGAGGGTGAATTCGATGCAGGGCTCTTGATGAGTCTGAGTTAGCTGTGTTTATGGTTTGGAGGGGTGAGCTGCAGTAATTCTGTGTAAAAATCACAGGCAGTAGCTTTAAGAGCTCGACAGTCGCTGCAAGATGGTTGCTGTGCTGCAGCCACTGAGCTGAACCGAGCGTGTAACAAAAACACTGCTGCAAAACGTGACCAAACGTGCTGTAAATCCCACCTGGATTTACTCAGGCTTTACTCAGCCTCAGGACTGGCTGTGGAGTTCTCCCCTGGCCCTGGGGAATGGTGCTCAGGGCACGGGGGAACCTGCTCAGGTGTGAGCAGCTTTACCTGGGGACTCAGCTGGGCACTGCTGAGCCTCCTGGCACAGGCTGCCCAGCACTGCAGCTGCCTGCTGCTCAGCAGAGATTCACCCTGCATTTCATCCTCAGCAGAGATTCACCCTGCTCCTCATCCTCAGCAGAGATTCACCCTGCACCTCATCCTCAGCAGAGATTCACCCTGCATTTCATCCTCAGCAGAGATTCCTCCTGCTCTTGATCCTCAGCAGAGATTCCTCCTGCACCTCATCCTCATTAGAGATTCCTCCTGCTCTTGATGCTCTGCAGATTCCTCCTGCACCTCATCCTCAGCAGAGATTCACCCTGCATTTCATCCTCAGCAGAGATTCACCCTGCTCCTCATCCTCAGCAGAGATTCACCCTGCACCTCATCCTCAGCAGAGATTCACCCTGCATTTCATCCTCAGCAGAGATTCCTCCTGCACCTCATCCTCAGCAGAGATTCACCCTGCACCTCATCCTCAGCAGAGATTCACCCTGCATTTCATCCTCAGCAGAGATTGCTCCTGCACCTCATCCTCAGCAGAGATTCACCCTGCACCTCATCCTCAGCAGAGATTCACCCTGCACCTCATCCTCAGCAGAGATTGCTCCTGCACCTCATCCTCAGCAGAGATTCACCCTGCACCTCATCCTCAGCAGAGATTCACCCTGCATTTCATCCTCAGTAGAGATTCACCCTGCATTTCATCCTCAGCAGAGATTCACCCTGCACCTCATCCTCACCAGAGATTCACCCTGCACCTCATCCTCAGCAGAGATTCACCCTGCATTTCATCCTCAGCAGAGATTCACCCTGCATTTCATCCTCAGCAGAGATTCATCCTGCACCTCATCCTCAGCACAGATTCACCCTGCACCTCATCCTCAGCAGAGATTCACCCTGCACCTCATCCTCAGCAGAGATTCACCCTGCATTTCATTCTCAGCAGAGATTGCTCCTGCACCTCATCCTCAGCAGAGATTCACCCTGCATTTCATTCTCAGCAGAGATTGCTCCTGCACCTCATCCTCAGCAGAGATTCCTCCTGCACCTCATCCTCAGCAGAGATTCCTCCTGCTCTTGATCCTCAGCATTCCTCCTGCTCTTGATGCTCAGCAGAGATTCCTCCTGCTCTTGATGCCCAGCAGAGATTCCTCCTGCTCTTGATGCTCTGCAGATTCCTCCTGCTCTTGATGCCCAGCAGAGATTGCTCCTGCTCTTGATGCTCAGCTGCTCCCCAGCTCCTGCTCCTGCCTGCAGCCTCCTCCTGCAGCCCAGACACACAAACTGCCAGGACCTGGGGAGGAAAAGGAGAGGAAATTCTGTGATCTGTGTGATCTGTTCCATCCCACCAGCCTGGAGGAGTGTCCAGCTGCCAGTGAAGGGCCCCCCAGCCCTTTCTGTGCTGGAAAATCAGGCTGCACGTCCTCTGAGCACAGGGCTGCTGTAGGGATGCTGATCCAGGCCAGGAGGTGAGGGTGGAGCTGATTGTCAGGAAAATTAACCCACAAACACCAGAGGTTTATGTCCAAAAAGGAGACAGAGGAGTCCTTTTACTTTATTTGAATAAAGGGAGAGGCCATGGGGCATTCCCCTGGGGTCTTTCAGAATTTTGGAGGGCGCAGCCTCCTTTTATCCTAATTCCCATCTGCTTGTCCCTTCTCTCTTTCCCCATTGTCTGAGAGGTCCAGACTGCCCAGAACACCTGATACCTGGGATACCCCCTCCCAATGCATAATCCCTTCTTAATTCTGAACTCTTGTGCAATTCATGGTGCTCTTTCAGTGCCTTTTTGATCTTTCAGTGGAATCCATCCCATTGTTTCTGTTGTCTCTCAGTGATAGCTGCATCTCATCAGCAGACCCACAGCTTGTTTGTAAAGACAAACCCATCATCCATCCCTCTCATGATCCAGCCTGGTTTCTGTGAGCTTTTGCTCCACATCCAACTCACCCCATAATATAAATGTATATTTATAATGTAAATAAATACAGGTAAAGGTTTTAAACCCCTGGGAGAGCCCCCAGTGCAGCCACACACCCAGTGCCTCCTCCCTTGGAAACGAGCTCAGGCTCTGGAAGATCCCTAAGATCCGTGCAGTTTATATTTTTATATGCTCTTCATCCTTTAAATTCCTCAAGTTTGGGCTTCTTTAGTCTCCACTGCAAAACTTTGAAGGTCATTTTAATTGCACTATTTATAAATTGCTTTCTTGGCCACACAGTGCCACTCACAGCAGATTAAAGCCAGGACTCTCCCTCTGCCTTTGTTTCATGGAAAAGATTGATAAGCGATTTACTCTCAGTAGAATGGTTTACAAGTGAGCTCTTAGATAAATGATCAGGAAGAAGTTGGGGTTTTTTTTTCATGTGGAATTATTTTCCACAGAGAAAAATTGGGTTGTTTTTCTCTGTACTGACGTGAGGATGCACAGACCAGATTCTCAGCTGGAGTAAATTAAGAGTCAGTATTGATTTACACCAGCTGCAAACATTTTTCCCATAATATTTTTCTGTGTACTGTAATTTTTTTCTTAATGCAAACCCTAATTTCTTCTCCCTGAACTCAAATTCTGAGCTCCCATAATTCCTGCATCTGTTTATTTACTTTCTGGTTTGTATTCTTTTCGCTGGGTTTATTAACATAGTACATTTTTCTCCCCCGTTCCACACAGTGTGCACTGCATGTTTGAGCTCTCATTTGTAGTCCATGTTTGCTTTCTGGGATACTGCTATGTTGGAAATCAATAAAAAGGCAATTTAGGAATTTTCTCTGAAGTCTGGTTAAAGAAGCTGCCAATAATTAACACAGGAGAACAATCCTGCTGCCTTGAAACCCTTGGAATTTTGTCTGATTTGGGGATTTTGAGGGGTCCATGGGCTCCAGACCTTTAATCCATTGCCAGAGCTGGGCCTAGGCAGGAAAATCAAGCTTAGCTCTGTGCAAATCAGCTCAGCTCCAGGAAAGGGAAAATGCTCCTGGCCTTTTCCCCACACAGGAAATACAAGAATACGTTTGTGTCATTTCAACTGCTGGCAGAAAGAAGTTGTGAAATATCCATTTAAGAGGCCTTGGATGTTGTTGGGGTTTCCTTGGCAAATCTCAGGACTTGCAGAGAGTCCCGAGGGCTGGAAGGGAACGACCCAAAACCTCAGCAGGGCTCAGCTTTGGGATCCCCCCACGGCTGATGAGAGAGGTTAAACCAGGAGATTGCTGGATTTGGGAATTCTGGGCTCTGGACTGGGTTGGGAATCTGCACTGGGGGGCTTTGTTTTCCCCAGAAAAGCTGAAAATAAGGTGTTAAATAAATGTCTGCCTCAATAGGAAACTGGTACCGTGTGATGAACGAAACCATACCTGCAGTGCTGCCTATCCCACACACTAATCAGTGCATTTTAATAATTTATTATCATTTATCTTCAGTGCAGCTCTATTATACTTTTCACTCTTGCTGTAAATATGTAAAATGCTGTTAATCAACCTTTGTTAGTGAATATTTGATTAATAGGTAGCAGATGTACTTGCCCCTGTGTATGCTGCGTTAAATGCAATGTACCAACACATAATTCATTATTTTAATAACACACTGGGCCCATAAATCAAAGGAACACTTGAGAATGCAACAGCCAGAATTACTGAAGGAATAGCTGTGCATTGTTTTCAAAGTGATACATTTGGGCATTGTTTTAAGTGTGGTGTGGGTTTGATGATCAGCTACTGATGAGCTCTAATGTGACATTCCTGTGGGAGCAGCTGAGGATTAGCAAACAGCTCCTTATTTCCCCCAGCCCAGAGAGCAGAAACCAACCCCTGAGCCCTTCCCCATGCAGAGGCAGGATGGATAGAGTGTGAGGAGGAGGAGCAGCAGGTGCTGGTGAGCACACAAATCTCCTTTTTGCTCGGGGCACTGTGCAGTTCCAGCCCCTGGGTGGAGGCAGGAGGGTGATGGAGCTCCCAGGCAGGGAGGAGAGGGGAGATGGGGTGAGGAGCGGTGCAGGGACCCCATCAAAGGTGAGAGTGATGCTGAGCTGGAGCAGCCTGCTGCTTTCTGTGATGGGCAATCACCTGCCAGAGTCCCCTGCTCCAAATCCTCCCCCAGTGCCAATCCCTGACATCCTGATGCTGAGCCAGCCCCTCTTGGTGCAGGTGATTCTCAGGGCTTCGAATTCTGCAGGCTGAGATTGGGGTTCAGGGCTGGCTCCAGCTGCAGAGCCAAAGCACACAAACATCAGGTAATTGGCACTAATTTTAAGACTAAGCCAAGAGCTGAGCTTTAATTCCATGAGTCCCACGTGGGACTCCCTCCCTCCTTCAAGACTGCCCGTTTGGAAGGGGAAATATTTCTTTTTTATGATAATATCAGCTGTGGGTGTGTTTAATGGCAGGTGCTGCCCACAGCTGTGTGTGTGTGTGATTTCCTCTGATACATTTCACATTTCTGCTTGTTTTGGCTGACCTTGGCCATGTGTTTGATTCAATAAGGGATTATCAGCTTTGATAGGCCCTGTATTTAATTCTGCAGCTTGGTTGAAAGCAACACTGCTCTGCATTGATTTCCATGTGCAATTAATACGTTTTGTCAGCGACAAATGCGTGCAGAGATAATACACTCGACTCGTTTGAACCTCTCCTGTGTACATTTTAAATTAAAACAGCACCTGGTGGCCAAGCCCTCTTGAGAAGTGGTGGATTTAATGTGGGAAAGGTGCCTTAAGAACTGCTTGTATGATATTATCATAGTTTTCAGGAGCGAAATAATAAATAATTCCCTTGAAATCTGAGTGACTCAAAAGCTTAGACACCTTCAAATCAACACCGTGGTTAAATGGATTCCTTGTTCTGTGTCTTACTCATACTCACAGTGCAGCTGAATGGCAAATTAGATGAGTGAGACAAGAAACAATCCCCTGAAATGTTGTAATGTCTTCACTCTGATGCTCCTCCAAGACATGGATCCCTTGTAGGACTGACAGAAAACAGCATTTCCTGGTGTGTGGATATCCTGGAGGGAGCTGGCTCTGCTCTGGGATCTGAGCTCCTTGAGGATGAGCCATCTCTTACCCTGGGTTTGTTCCAAATGCAGGGGAAAAAAAAAAAAAAATCAAAGCAGGCTGGAATTTCCTTGAAGCCTCAGAGATCTTACCATTAACTTTGCTGAAATATTTAGTTTTGCTTTTTCTGACATATTCCAGCTGTATCTTTTTGACAGGTATCATTCAGCATATAATCTGAAAATCAGAGCTACCTAAAACATTTAGTTCGTGCCTCAAGACAAACAGATGTTTCAACCTTATTCAAGAGATTCTCATCTACAGTCTTGGAGAGATCAATATCTGTTTGTGAAGAGCTTCAATTCTGTCAAATCTGTGTTTTCAGACATTTAGAAATGCAGTCAGCTCTGTGAAGCTGCAGATTTTTTCATCTGCCCAATATAGAAATGGACCTTGACTGATAAGAGCGTTTCAGGGTTACTCCTGTCAAACTTCACAGAATTGAGACCATTGGAATGTAGATCAAAATCCTCTCCCTTTGTTTATTTCAAAAGCAGCCAAATAAAAACGTAGCTTTGATAATGCATAGAGCTCCCTTTAGAGCTGCACTTCACAGGAACCTTTAATTTCTGATAGGAAAAAGCAAAAGCTGGTGTTGAAACCTAGAGCACAAATAAATAATAATAATAATAATAATTAAAAATCAATCCTCTGCCTTTTAAAATTCTGTTTATATTCTCAGAGAGCTGTTGTTGGTACAGTTGCTGTGACTGCTGTGGAACAGGAACAGATGATGGCCTCAGTGCTCAGCAGTGTCACTGCAGATGTTTTTCCCAGTTTGCTGACAGATTTCAGAATCAGGGCAGAAAAAATGGTGGGGCTCATGTCACGTAGCTTTGGACATATGAAAAATAGATTTCTGGTCTAAATAAGATAGACTCCCTCTATATTCAGTAAATAGAAAGGGGCTTTCAGGGGATGATTTATTCTACTTATTTCAAGAGGTATCATCTGTCTTGTGGAGGAAGCCTGGGCAGCAGAAACCCAGATTTCAGAGAGTGATGTGGGAACCAAAGGGATTTGCACAATTAAAAGGGGGTGTCCAGGACTGTGGTTTAGGGACAAGGCTGTAAATCCTGCCCTGGAATGGTTTCATTTGACCACTTGGTTGAATTTTGGATTTTACTTTCCCTACTTTGCCAGTCCAGTCAGTCCTGGAGGAACAGGACTCTTGTAACAGCGTGAGG
Organism: Poecile atricapillus; assembly: GCF_030490865.1. Classification (NCBI taxonomy): domain Eukaryota; kingdom Metazoa; phylum Chordata; class Aves; order Passeriformes; family Paridae; genus Poecile; species Poecile atricapillus. Next base: position 1,444,227 of record NC_081264.1, read on the forward strand.
TGAAAATTGGATTTGATGATCTCAAAGGTGCTTTCCAACCTAAACAATTCCACAATTCCATCAATATCCTCCTGCATTCGGTGCACACCCACAGCCACCGATCCCAGTGCCCATTTCCCTGGGAATATCCCATCCTGCAGCCCTGGGAGCAGGGAAACTCTTTCTTTGTGCTCCATGTGCTGTGTTTGCAGGCTGACAGAGGAGCTGCAGCTCTGCCAGGCACTCTGATCCATTCTGCACCCACAGCTGCTTTGCTGGCCGTGGTTTCCCCTGCCCTGGGCACCTTCAGGTGATTTTCCTGCCCCCAGCTCTCTCTGGTGCCTTAGGCTGAGCCAGGGCAGGAGATGGATGTGGTTCCATTCCATGGGGTGCCTGTCCCACAGCAGTTTCCAGTCCGTCTGTCCTCTCCAGCTCTCCCAAGGCAGCGCTGGGAGTGGACATTCCCTGATGGATGTTTGTCCTGAGCCAGCCAGGGCTGCTCCCTGTCCACAGACCCATCCTGCAGATGTTGCTATCGTTGTGCCCTCCCATCTTCATCCCTCTCTCCTGGATGAACAGGCTGCAGTGAATTTTGGGGTTTTTTCCCCTCCAGAGAGCTAAATCCCAAGCCAGCCCTGTAGATTGTCTGTGCCTGCTCCTGAGCAGGAATTCATTCAGGCATGCAGCTCTCTCTCCTTCCTCACAGATGTTCTCCCTTGGCTCAGTACATTCTTAACCCAGGGGAGAAATGAGAACATTTGCATGATTTGTTAAGAATAAAGAATGAAACCAGGATTTTTTTTTTGTTCTGATGCAAACTCCTTCACAGTCACACCTTTCCTTTAAGCCGTGATTTTCATGCCAAAACCAGTCAATGCAGCAAACCCAGAGGTTTATTCTGGTGCCAGCTGAACCCCAGTGTGTAGGAGCACGACAAGGAGGATTTCCCTCTGCCTGAAACAGCTTCTGCACATGGAAGGGACAGCAGAGCAGAGGATTCACGCTGGAGATGAGACTCCTGTGCTCCACATTTTAAACAGTGGCCAAAGCACCCCCCTGGCTAATTGTTCTGATTGGTTTCTGGGTGAATGTTTGAGGGATGAGGAGTTATTAGTAATAAATGGCTGATTAGAGGCAGGCAGAAGATGCTGAAGGTGTGTTTAAACAATCAGGCTGAAACCTTTGGAATTATTTCTGGGCCATTTTAAGGTCAGCATTAAGCAGAAGTTTTTGAAGGATTCATTTTCTGCTCTGTTCGTCTGCTTTTGGGGAAAGAGGAATCTTGCTCTGTTCCCTTTTTACGTGAAAGCACATTTTCTTAGTGCTGTAGCTGTTACTCCTCTTCAGCTCCTGGTGTTTCCCAGACTGGGGCAGGATGAGAAGGTGAAGATTTGGGCATGCAGGGAAACTCGGGGGAGTTCCCAAGCCAGCAGGAGCTGAAGCCTGTGCACATGTGCAGGGCTGCCCATTCTCTTCACAGACAGAAAGGAATGAAAGATGCTTCTCTAAACCCTAATTCTTCACTTCTGGCTAAAATTTCCTTAAATTGATGATTACAACCAGGATTCCAACACAATCCCCTTGTGTTTCCCGCACACATTCACCCTCCCACCCTGACCTCCGAGGGAGCAGGAATGAGCACAGCCCCACTGAAAGCAGAATCAAAGGGATTTATTCAAGGGCTGCACAGGTTTCCATGCAAGGAGCTCTCCCTGGGACACTGGGCTGCTGGCTCACCTTCAAGGTGATCTTCCCTGAGCCTCTTGTGTAGTTGGGCTGAAAACAGGAGGCTGGTGCCTTCCTGAGCTGTGTGAAGGAAGAAACGATGAGATTCCTCTGTGAGTGAAGAGCCTGGCTGGCACTGAGAGCAGCTGAATGCAGCGTGGGGAAGGCTGGCTCAGTGGAGCCTGCACAAGAGATGCAAACTCTGCTGAGTGAGCTCTCCAAACACACTGAAACCCTTCTGGATCACCAGGTTTATTTTCCAGAGGAGACCCAAGGTGCTCTCGGTGTGTTTGAGGCACGCAGGGAAAGGGATGGGAAATTAAACATTTTCTGGGGGCTGCATCTGGGATTCAGATCTGGCTTGGGATGGGAGCTTCAGAGCAGAATGAAATCTTCTTTTCTGGGTGGGAAGGAGGAAAAGCTCCTGTAGGGAGGACCTGGGCTGAAGGATGAGTCCTCAGAAGTGGAATTGTTCCTTTTTGTCTTTGCTCCTGGAAAGTGTCTGGAAGAGACAGAGTCACAAAGGGTAACACCGGCCATTGTTGCTAAATCCCAATTATTGCCAATTGTCTTCACCTCTTTAAACGAGTGAGACAATGGAGCTGAAGGAAAAGCATCCCCCAGGACTTCAGAAGCCTCTTGTAGTGTTTGTTTCAGGTAGGAAATTCCAAGAACAGGATAAAAATGAGCAGAGAGGGAGAGGGGGGAGGCACCCAGAGCCTGCAGCAGAGAAAGAACACACAGAATAAACCTCACAGAGTTGGAGTTCCTCTGTGCTTGGTCCTTTCTGCCTGGGGTTTTTGGTGGTTCTGATCCTGCCCCATGGCCGAGCATCTCCCAGGGCCCTTCCTGGAGCCAGGGCTGGGGCTCTGGGCTGTTCTTTGGAATATCTGGACTCAGATGGGCTGCTCGAGCTGCCTGTGCTTTCTGGAATTCCCATCCTCTGTTCTCCCTGTGCGTGGCATGTACTGAAAGCAGCAGAAATATCAAATATCAATTTAATTCCTGTCCTGGGTAACCCCACTGAAATCAGCTGCAGGGACGTGGAGATTCTCCCACGAGGAATCAGTGGGACCGTGATGGGTTCAGGAGCACAGAAACTCCTCTCAGAAGAGTGATTCTTATCCTCCAAATCTTATTTATTTTGGTGGGAATTGGTGTGTTCAGCTGCAGCGCTGTGGCACAATATTGCTCTTTTATTGAGCCCTAATAGCAGCAGATGGTTTTGAAGCCTCCTGCTGTGAATCTCTTGCAGATGAAATGCTGCAGCAGGGAGATCCGGGTGAGGAGGGCACTGGAGGATGCTCCCCTGCACAAATCTGGGTGGTTGAGAAGCAGGGAATAAATAAAAATACCCTCCCCACACCCCAGTGCTGAGTATTTATTTAAATAATGAATAAATTTATTGATTGATTGATAAATTAAAAAGTTATTTATAAATGAAATATATTACAATAGATAATTCATTTTATTTTAATATATAATATAGATATTAACAATAATCTAAATATATATTTATAGTATATTATTTTATATTATATTATTATATATTATATTATATAATTTTATATTATATTATTATATATTATATTATTATATATTATATTATTATATATTATATTATTATATATTATATTATATTATTATATATTATATTATTATATATTATATTATATTTCATTATATTATATATAATATTATATTATATTCATTATTATATTATATATTATTATATTATATTATATATTATATTATTATATTGTATTGTGTTATATTATATATTATTATATTATATTATATTATATTCATTATTATATTATATATTATTATATTATATATTATATTACATTTCTATTATTTATATTATATTTATTATATATTATATATTATTATATTATATAATATTATATATATTATATATTATTATATATTATCTATTTAGATTAATATTTATATTTTATATAATATAATATATACATTTTATATAGATATAAAATATAATATATAAGGTATATATTATATTAACTATATACTATCATATACTTATAATATTATAATATACTTATAATATACTTATAATATTAATATACTTATAGTATTATAATACTTATAATATTATAATATAATATAATAATATAATATAAATTATTATACTTATAATATTATAAGTATAATATTTAATATTATAATAATTAATATTATAATATATTAAGATAATTTATTAATGAAATGATCATGTCCTGAGTGACTGCAGCCACCCCCTAATCAAAGCTGACAGCTCCATTGCCTCATAATTATGGACTGCCAGAGGCCTTTTTAGACAATCAGTACTTTTGGGATAGTTTGCATCGAAATTCAAATTGAACTTCAAAGCGGTCTGGTGGAGGGAGATGTGTTTCCAAGGAGTTTCAGGAATGTGAAAGACACTCCCTGATTAGCACGATGCACTGTACCAGCTGGTTGCTACTGTAAAAAAAAACCCACAAAAACTAAAGAGCAGCATCGGTGCTGATAATCAGAAAGTGTATCTTGAATCCGATTAATTTTCCTTTGAATTATTTATGGGGGTTTTGTTCCAGTCGTGCGTCTGCTTTCAAATGTTTATTTAGTTTCTCCATCAAGAAAAAAAAAAAAAAGAAAGAAAAAAGGGAAAAAAAAGGAGAAAAGCTAGGGAGGAAGAGAGAGAAATCTGGAAAATCTCCAAGGGTTAGCTCACCAGCAATCTGTTTAGATGTCCTCTTCTCAACTGAGCCCTGCTCTGCTAAATATTTATGGCAATGTTTAACAAATAAATGTCACCCACCTCCCCATTTACAGTAAAGCAGAAAATAGATCTGCTGTGAGGGGATTACCTCTTCTCTACCACGGAGGGAGCAGAAATTCCATGGATATGTGTTAATTCCTGGCAAAAACAGCACAGAAGAGCAGGTGCCAACATCTGTCTGTCCCCATTGCAGATGTTGTGCCTGAAGGCTTTTTTCTGATCCCATCCCTGGACAAGAGAGAGTTCCCAGCCCCAAGGGGTGGATCCTTTCCCTGAGCTGTTTCTGCACTGAGGGAGCAGCTCCTGGGGATGGATCTCCTGGTTCTGGGCACTCCTGAGCCAGGCAGGACAGTTCAAGGTGTCCAAATGCACCTCCTGGGGATGGATCTCCTGGTTCTGGGCACACCTGAGCCAGGCAGGACAGCTCAGGTGTCCAAATGCAGCTCCTGGGGATGGATCTCCTGGTTCTGGGCACTCCTGAGCCAGCCAGGACAGCTCAAGGTGTCCAAATGCAGCTCCTGAGCCAGGCAGGACAGCTCAAGGTGTCCAAATGCAGCTCCTGGGGATGGATCTCCTGGTTCTGGGCACAGCTGAGCCAGCCAGGACAGCTCAGGTGTCCAAACCCAGCTCCTGAGCCAGCCAGGACAGCTCAAGGTGTCCAAATGCAGCTTCTGGGGATGGATCTCCTGGTTCTGGGCACACCTGAGCCAGGCAGGACACCTCAGGTGTCCCAGTCCAGCTCTGGTGACCCCAAGTGGAGTTTGGGATCCTGGTTCTGGGCACTCCTGAGCCAGGCAGGACAGCTCAAGGTGTCCAAATGCAGCTTCTGGGGATGGATCCTGGTTCTGGGCACTCCTGAGCCAGCCAGGACAGCTCAGGTGTCCAAATGCAGCTCCTGAGCCAGCCAGGACACCTCAGGTGTCCAAATCCATTTCCTGGGGGTGGATCCTGGTTCTGGGCACTCCTGAGCCAGGCAGGACAGCTCAGGTGTCCAAATGCAGCTCCTGGGGATGGATCTCCTGGTTCTGGGCACACCTGAGCCAGGCAGGACAGCTCAAGGTGTCCAAACCCAGCTCCTGAGCGAGGCAGGACAGCTCAAGGTGTCCAAACCCAGCTCCTGGGGATGGATCTCCTGGTTCTGGGCACTCCTGAGCCAGGCAGGACAGTTCAAGGTGTCCAAACCCAGCTCCTGAGCCAGCCAGGACACCTCAGGTGTCCAAACCCAGCTCTGGTGACCCCAAGTGGAGTTTGCATGGTCTGAACACCCCTGTGTGCCTGCTCCCCACCAGCTCCCCGCTTTGATGGGAAGGGTTCTGTAACAAAGATCCTTTTTTGGGTTAATTGGTGTTGTGCTTCACCCTCTCTGCTGGATCCACCCAAATGCAGCTCCAAATCCTTCCAAGGAATGAATCCAGCCTGTCAGACCAAGCCTGTGTGTCCAGCAGTGCCCACATCCTTCACGGGGCTGCATTCCAATCACCGAGATCCATAGATTATATTCCTCCAATATATTTATTCCTGCCTGAAAACAGTGACTGGATGGAGCACTTCTAGGGGGGATTTATGGGACTTTAAAATTTTATTGAGTCTGATGGCTGTGGGAGAAAGAAATACCAGTTGCATAATTCAGAGCCCTGCAGCTTGGCTCCTGTATTTCCAGTAGTGTCGATTGCTATCTGGGAGGCCTGTCAAGATTTTTCTCGGGATACTGAATCCATGTGAATGCCTCCACAGTTATCTGCCTGCCTGTATTGTGCCAATCTGTGCAAGTGTGGTGCCTGCAGAGCCCATGTAAACAGCTTGTGCTGAGGAATTTGAAGCTCACTTCCCATTAGACCCGTTTTTAGGAGATAACTTTTAGCAAAAGGATCTGAACTTTTCTGTTCTGAGGGGCTGATTCCCACCCTGACAACTTGGCTGCTAGGAATACCTTTTCAAAAAAGGCAATGTTTCCTTCATGGTTTCATTATTTTTTTGCTTTCTTGCTGTTGCTGACTTTGGATGTTTGTGTTTATTGATGATAATTTATTCATTACTTCATTTGCAGATGGGGCATGCAGTTAATAGCGTATAGGAACTCCTTCCAAAAATCCAAACCTGTTAAATGAAAGTCCCCTTCAGGACTGCTCCATCCCTATTTTCTAAAGCAGAGAGTTCTCACTGAATTGCTTTGCAGAGGTTCTCAGGGAAAAAGAGACAGAAACCAATGTATCTTTCATGAAACGTTTTCTGAGGAAGTATTTACTGTTTTACAAGAAAATATTGAAAATTCACCAGGTATCTTTTGTGGAAAAATGATGAAAATTCACCAGATATCTTTCAGAAGAAAATGATGAAAATTCACCAGGTATCTTTCAAAAATGGGATGCTTCATTTCCATCGAGGCCAGATGGAAGAAGCCCCACAGGCCTGACTTGTGCAGCCCTGCACACCTGGCCAGGCACTGCATGTGCACAGCTGAGTTCATTTCAAGCCCTGGCAGCAAAATCCCATCAGCTGCAGACCTTTGAATATTCCCCTGCACCCAGGTGAATGGTGAGGAGCTCAGACTCAGCTCCTGGTGGCAGATTTAACTGCAGGTTGGGATGCTGAGCATTTAATCCTGGAAGGATGAAAGATCCAGGTTTGGCTTCCCTAATGCTGCCTGGATCCCTGGCAAAGGGGTCCTGGAGGGGCTCTGCTCACACAGACCCCATGGGGACATGGACCAGCCCCTGACCCCTCCTCACATCCCACAGGGGAGCTGATCCTGCCAGATCCCCCCCTGAAGTTGTTTCTTGCCCATTTCTGCTCATTCTTCCTCTCAGCTGACACAGATTCTGTGACCCAGCAGCACAGCAGGGTTTTGCTGTTCATAATTCAACAGTGTTTCTTCCCGATGGAATCACCACCACAAATCACTGCTGGGGGAAGCTCTTTTTACCAAGAGCTGGGAAGTTATTAAAGAAAAACGCTTGAAGACATTTAAACAGAAAGCTGGCATTCCCATTTACCTCCTGACAACACATCAGCTGCTCCCAGAGACAGGGCAAGGTGAATTTTTTTGGAGCATCTCTGCTTCACTGCAGTCACTCTCCTTCCTCCACCCCCTTTTCCCTCTTTCTCACTCACCACATGGAAATTCAGAACATTTCCCCAGAAACAGAGTTCAGCTCTGAAGGCTGGGGATGTCTGTGCTGGGAACTCGTAATTCTTGGCACCCTTTTGGTGGTTCCAAAGGGCACTGCCAGCTGCTGGCCTGGGAATCCGAGCTCAGGGCTCTGGATTTGAGCAGCACCATCCCAGGGAGGCTCTTCCCTGGTGAAATCCATCCAAGGCACTACAGAGCTCTGGAATGGGCATTTAACAAAGTCTGTCCATCTGGGACTGGACCTTCTCCCCACTCTCACTTTGCCCTGGCCAGGACAGCTTTGAAAATCAGCCCTGGCTGAGTGGAAGACACAAATCGTGTAGAGATTCATTCCCTTGTGCCAGGATTGTTTTGACTGTGCCACATCCTCTTCTCATGTCTGCTTCCTCCTCTTTGCTTTCTGGCTGCCAGTCCAAGGGGAAGGCAGCACAAAAAGCTGTGGCTGGAAAGGTCCAGAACATTTCTGGATGCAGTGGGGACAGGTGGGATGTGCACAGATCCTCTCCCTTTTGCAACCCACCTTGTAAAACATCCCTCAATCAAATGTTTTAGCCAATAGCAGCTTTTAAGAATTATTTGGGACCCTGGTTAGCTCTGTGTATACACAAATCATGTGCTTTTGATTTCTGTAGCAATTTATTTATTCATACAACACTTTCTTCAAGCAGAGTTCTGTATGTGCACATATTATAAACATTTCAATGATATTTTAAACATTTCAATGCTATTATAAACATTTCAATGACAGTATAAATATTTCAAGGATGTTTTAAACATTTCAATGACATTTTAAACATTTCAATGACATTTTAAACATTTCAATGACATTTTAAACATTTCAATGACATTTTAGACATGCTTACTCTTAAAAGGAAGCACAGGAAAATCCTTGCTACCTGGAAAGCTGCAGGATGAATCCCTATTGTTAACTGATCACTTTAAAGAGGATTTCCTGCCTTTTAGGGGAACATTTCTTCCAACTGCACCTTGCTAAGTGAGGTTTAGGCAGCCAGCACAGGATGAAATATATCACAGTAGTGTAACTCTGTTCCTGTTGGCATCATCTGAGATTGAGTCCTCAGGAACATATGGGGTGCACTGAGTGAGAATGGATTCAGTGCTGCTCTTGGTGTCTGCTGGCTGGGAAGTAATTGTAGCAGAAAAAGAAGAAATCACCAACTTGTCCTGGCATGTTCCCCTGCCTGCTTGGATTTATAAATGTAGGAGTCCATGGCCAGCACAGGCTTGGCAGTGAGTGAATGCTGACTTGAGGCAGCCACTCCTGGATGAGATGTGGTGCTGACAACATCCTCTTGTGTCATTTGGCTCCAGAGAGTTGCTGTGAGTCTGTTCCAAAGCAGTGAAATTGCTGCGCTTCCCAGAAGTTCTCTGGCCTGCTATGGCACATGATGAACCAATTGAAGATGGTTTGCTGATTATTGTAACAAACTCAGTCCTGAATGCTGTCAGCTGAGGGAGGATAAAGCTCTGTGGCAGGCAGGAGCTGTGAGGATGCACTGCTGGGGCTGCAGCAGCCACAGCGTGGCCGTGGCTGATGGATAAAGGACTCAATAAATCAATGGATGGATAAAGCACTCCCAGCTTGGAGCTGGAATATCCTCCTCCTCCTCCTCCTCCAGGTGGAAGTTCTCAGTCAGAGAACATTTACCCACCCCTTGGGAAGTGCTGCTGGTGGGTGGGAGCAGGGTGAGCTCACAAAGCCACTGCAGGAAACAAAGGGAAGTTTTCCTGGGTGAGGGCAGGTTCACAGCACAGTCACAAACCACAAAAAGCTGCATCTGCCTTTTGGGGTGAGTTGACATTGGTGTGCTGCCAGAAAAGCCAGCCAGCCATTCCCTCCCTTCCCATCCTCAACAGGACAGGGGAGAAAAGGGAAAAGTCACAGGGTTCAATACATGGGAAGAGAAATGACTTAAAAACCAAGAGCAGTGGGGGCTGTGGTCAGTCCCTTCCTGCTCTTCCTCCCCTCCTCACACCTGGAAACATCCTCAGGGATGTTTCCAACACGGTTTTTCCTCATCCACGCAGGTTTTCCCTGTTATGGAATGTCCTTTCCCATTGTGCTGGGTGCACTGGGACCAGCCTGGAGCAGCTCCAGGCTCCCCCCAGAGCCCCCAGCCCTGGAGCAGGAGCTGGCAGAGACCTCTCCAAGGTGTGATTCATAAATCAGCGCTCACTCAACAGCCAGGCTGTGGTTCTGGGGGAGCAGAGAGGGATTCTCTTCCTCCACAGACGCTGTAGGGAAGGAGGGAGCTGTGCTGAGTCCTGGGATGATTGATTTGAGAGCATTTTGTGCTCAGGAGCTCTCTGATCTTACTCTGAGATGTACTAAATGCTATTGGGGTAACACGGTGTCTGAAGGAACGAGGCACTGGCAGCTCCAGATGCTTTGGGGAAATTGTGCTGTGCCTCCAGCTCGGGGAACACTGAGCTGGTGAAAATCTGAGATTCAGATACTGGAAAACATCACGAGCCAGACTTCCAGTGGCAGCTCCACCGAGATGAATTCAGTAGGAAAATAGAGGGGACCGATACAAGAAGATGTTTATAGGATCAGGTGAAGTCAGGACTGGGTCCCAAATCCGCTGTGGATCCCTGAGCTCCGTGTGGGGAGGCTCACAAATGGAATTTTTGCTGATCAGATCAGAGCCAGGTGAGAAGCAGAGGCTGCCAGGATTCCCTGCAGCAGGCAGAGCTTATCCCTGGGGAGTGTCCCTGGGGAGTGTCCCTGTTCCTGGGTACTGTCCCTGTCCCTGGAGAGTGTCCCTGTTCCTGGGTACTGTCCCTGTCCCTGGGTACTGTCCCTGTCCCTGGGAGCTGTCCCTGTCCCTGGGAGCTGTCCCTGTTCCTGGGGACTGTCCCAGTCCCTGGAGAGTGTCCCTGTCCCTGGAGAGTGTCCCTGTCCCTGTCCCTGGGAGCTGTCCCAGTCCCAGCAGCCCCAGCAGTGTTTGTTCCATGCTGGAGCACAAGAGCAGGGCAGTCCTGGGGATGGAGAGCTCCGAGTGGGATGTGCAGAGATCCAGGGTGATTCCTGGGGGAATCAATTGGATTCCTGGGGGAGCAGCAGGCTCAGCTTCAGCCTCAGTCCATCTCATAATTCCCCATTAGACACTTCTCCAGTCCAGCACCCCTGGGTCTGGAATGCAGAGGAGAGAAATGAGCACTGGGAAGGGGGAGAGCAGAGCCTTCCCTTTGAGCATGGAAATTATTCTTCAAATGTCTTTGCTGACAGCTGGCGTGGCACAAAATAAACACAGGTCTATTTGCAAGTAAGCAGGAATTACCATAAACAGCAGCTGCTGTATTACCAGAAAACATGTAGCAATAAAGGACTTTTCCTGCCTTCAGAAACAAAGGTAGGTAAAAAGCCTGGATGAAATAATGAGTTAGTTACCCACCTGTTAAGGGTCTGAGCACCAACAAAATGAATGAAACTATTTGCTGGTGACATTGGTCCTTTTTTGAATAAGGCTTTCTGGTTGAAACTGAACCTTTCCTTCTGGCTCTTCATAAAATCCTATATCAAAAATATCCTGTCCCTCAGATCAGGGGATTTCCTACACTTCCCCTCTCAGTTGCCTCCTTGCTGCATCAGGTAATAATTTCCAGTTGTTCTGAGGCTGGATGTGATTTCCAGCTCCCTCTTCCCCAGCTGCACAGAGCAGAAAGGGAAGGCAAACCACAGAATTGTATTTATGGCCAGATCACATTCTGCAGGACAACTTCATGGTCTTTTGTCTCTCTTTCTTTCCCTGGTAAAAACCAGTTAGGAGCAGGCTCAACAGCATTGTCAGATTTTAATAAAAACTAATGACCCAACGCAGTGCAATGCAGAAAGGAGAGAAGAAGCAATTTTAAGTGCATCATTTTAGATTGATGATGCTCGGATTTATGGCTTAATCTGCTTCCCATGGAAGGTGCCTTACCTGTCCAAGTGACTTTCCAGGGCAAGTGGTGCTCCTGCCATCTGCAGCCAGGCTGGGCTGGCTTTGGGCTTCAGCCTTGGAAACACATCTGCTGGGCATTTCTCTGGGGTTCTCTGCAAACAGGATTTTTTTGGTTAAATATCACCACACAAAACAGCCCCATTTCCAGTTCACACAGAGATTTACACCTACAAAAAGTCACTTTAACACAAGGCCCAGCAGTGAATCGATTTCAGTGTTTCCACAGCCAGTTTTGGTTCAGAGTCAGATCTTTCTTACCAGATTATTCTATTATTCTCTTTGTGTCCTGAGCTGGTAAAACTCGGTGAGTAAAACATCACTTCCACTCATCAGGACCTGAGAAAAGAAACCTGATCCTTGAGGGGAGGATGATGTGATGTGGCCATGGAAAAAAGTGTCAAAAGCACTGAGAGAGTCCAGGAGTTTCTTGTTTAAGGTCCCATCTTCTTTCCATTTTTGCCTTTCTCACTATTCATAAGTTTAGAAACAGGGTTTGTTTGGGTTCTTTTTGTGTCAAGGGACTCTTGCTTTAGCTGATAAAGGATTTTAGACAATATTTTGTATGGGAAGACTTATGTGGCCTGTGTGGAATGTTTGTGAAACAACACATTTTTCATTTGATCACAGTTTCGTAGTATTTCTTCTGTTTCCACTGTCAGCTTCTGTTTTCAAGGTAACCATATTTCAAAAGTGTGGAATCATTTTGGTGCAATACTTTGAAAGCTTTTGAAGTAAAAAACACACATAAATTTTCCACAGCAGGTTTCTTTAACAAGCAGAGAGAATCAGATCTCACAATTTGCATACAGATTGGGCCAAGTTTTCTTCAGTACCAGTTATTAAAAACACATTTCTGTTTGGCTGTGGGCTTTTCTGAAGGCGTTAAAAATTCAGTTATTTACATTATTGATGGAGACATCAGCATCCCAACCACGGAGAGCACAGGAATTTTATTGTGATACCATTCACAAAGGGGTTTTGTTCTTTTTTTCTAGAATCTTATTTTTGATTTCTTTTTTTTCTGAGAACATTTCATCCACTATATCTGTCTGCTGGTTATCTTTATATCTGCAAGTGTCTGGCCATGTGAGCTTGTTTATGTGCAGAAAGACACACAGAACCCTTATTTTCTGGCTACATAATAAACTGAAATATGTGAAGTTTTTGCACTCCCAAAGCAGACCTCATTGTGGTCAAATGCTGTTTTATTTTAGGGGAGATAATTTTAATCTCTCTCTCCTTTCACTGATTCTGACTCTGATTCTTTCACCTCCTTCAAACAGCCCTGAGGAGCTGGGTGCAATCTCCATGGAGCTGCTCTTGTTATAAAATAGCAAAATAAAATAGAATAAAAATAAAACCAATAAATTAAATTAAATAAAAATGAAATAAATTGAAATAAAATAGTTTGCATAGGAGCAAGAGCATCTTTGGTCTCCTTGACTTGACAGTGACAATAGCAGCTGAACAAGATCTGATCAAATCTCAAGTTAAAATGAGGAACATTTGCATTTTCCGTATCTGTTTTATATCAGATATCAATCTGATACCAGATTTAAGTTCAGACTGAAAATAGAAGAGTTAAGATCCTGCCAGATTAAGATTTTCTCACTCTACAGAAGAGTGAAAATATTCTAGGTAGGAAAATATGTTAAGGTGTGGGAAGGGTAGCAAGAGAACGAGAGCAAACGTGAATTCACTGAAGATACTCAAGTTTTTCTTTTGATTTTAGTAAGTTCAGCGTGTTACACTTGAATTTAATCCTTCAGTGGACTCCCTGATAGAGCTGGTGTGACTCAGCATGGACAGTGCCAGCATCTGTTCCCCACTCTGGGATGTTCCCAATCCTTTCTCCCCTCCTCAGCCTGGCTGGCAATAATCCCTCTGGTGATTTTTGGGGTCAGGAATCACACACTGCCCCAAAACCAGACCTGGCACAGCGTCAGTGCCAACCTCATCCACGGCTGGAGGTGTTCTCCTCTCCACAGCTCATTTCTGCTGCCTGAGGTGCAGTTTTGGGGCTTGTTCTGATGCCTTTTCTTTGGCCTCTCTCTTTTTTGTTTGTTTCTTTGTCTTCCCATTTCTTCCCTATTTATTCCTTAGTGCCACTGGGAATAAGGGGAACCTCTCAGTGCATTTATTGTGCCAGGAAAACCCCCAGAGCAAACACCCAGTGAGCCCTGGTGCTTTAAGCAGACCCCAGCTCCCCTTCCCACTGCATCCAACATTCCCTGGCTTCTCCTGGAGCTGCTCATCCCGCAGGGATCCCGCTCAGTGCCTCCCCTCAGGAGCCCAGCGATGGCACAGGACACTCCCCTTGGCTCTTCTGCAGCTTTTGTGCTTTCCCTTCCACCCTGCCAAGGTTTTATTCTCCCTGCAGAGAAAATAACTTCACCATCAGATGTGGTCCCGGTAATTCACTGCTTGCTTTTAATGAAAACTCCCAATTCTCTCGCTCCCAGCCCCTTCTCATCTGTTTGTTCTCTGAAGCCCAGATTCCACAGGGATTCTCCAGCTCTTATCATCCCCTCTGCCTCTGGTGCCACAGCCAGCCTTGAAAGGAGGCCACGGGAAAAGGGAGAGCAGCAGCAGTGGCTGTGAATTCCTGGCTGTACCCTGAAGGAAATATTCAACAAGGAGCTCTTCTTAAACAAAGAGCTCCACTGGCCCCACCACAGGCACTGGCTCTGCTGATATATTATCAATTTTAGGCACTATCTGACTGAAATGCTACTTTTCTGTTCTTAATACCTGTGCAGCAGGGAGATATTACCTCTTGCAGGAACGCTGCTTTCCTTATCTGATTCTTCAAGGAGTCCAAACTTGGGTTTCCCTCAGCAGCCAAGCCTTGAGCACAGGGAACAAACCCTCTCCTGAAAGCCCACAGGAACAAATCATGAGGACAATAAATCTTACCCCAAATTAAAAATGATTAAATAGCGAGAGTCACTTTTCTGGTGGGTGAATATCCATATTTCCTTTTTCACACTGAGCATGAGATCAGCTCCTGACTCTTTAACTTTCCCCAGACTCTTCCACAGAGCTGCTGTGTCTGTTTAGACTCTTATTTATATTTATTGTCCAAAGGCAGTGTACATTCATCATTTGTCTCCCAGGGCTGGTGGCAGGCACTTAGAGTGTGAGAAATGTTTTGGATATAATCACTGTAAGGTGCAGCAGAGAATTCCACAGGGGGATTTTAAAAACATTTTCCCTCATCCAAACCCCCCTCTCACAGCCCAGGGAGGGGTTTGTCACCTGAACATTCCCAGTTCCCGCGTTCAGAGTCAAGAAGAAACCTCCAGAAGGAAAATCAAACCACTCTGCTCTTGTTGGGAGAACTTTCTTTCCTCTCATGGTGTGTGTTTGTGCCTGGACCTCTCCCTGTAATCAGCTTTTAGTGGCAGCTCCCAGCGCCACCAGAGCAGCCGATCCTTTGCGGGCAGCCTTTGTTTCCTGGAATAAAATCAATTAATCTCCTTGTTTCTCTGACCCCATCTCCTGCTAAGGCTTAGCACAACAGCTGGAGCACGTTTTGGTCTCCATCCTTTCACAGTTTTGGTTGCACAGGCAGGTGTCAGTGCGAGGATTAATTTCAGTGCAACACGATGTGTGCGCGTCTGAAGGCTGCACTGATCTCATTATTACACTTACACGCTTCGCTCTTGCAAAAACAATTTAATGAGCCTATGACACCTTTCAACAGCCTTCTTGAATATTTTTGTTTTGGTGAATATTCCAATGGACAAAGTGATAAATTTATGGCAGGCAATTTTGAAGATTTTTCACAGACTTAAAATATCGAGCTGTTGGAAAGACGCTTCTAGAACACAACACTAAACTTCTGTCGCTTGTTGAAATACTTTGTTTCCAAATTAACTTCAAGAAAGTTGAGCATTTCAAATTAAAGTTTTCAGAAGATGAGCTTTTGTAGAAAGATTTATTTTTTTTCCCCCTGTCAAAACTGCTTCAACTTATTTTGGGCCAGCTTTAGAGAAAATGTTCTTTGGTTACCATAGTTGATGGCACAATCATTGCTGGAGAGAAAATCAGCACTGCCCTTTGCTTTCTGTTTTTAAATTGCTTTTGACTTTGAGCAGGTTATGGGACCTAATTGATCAGCTCCTGCAATCTCTTGCTGTTAATTGGCTCAATGGGAGGTGATAAAGGGAATTAGAGCAGCTCCCATCATGGCACAGGAGACACTTTGTACCAGAGATTCCCTTTTCTCACCAAGTGCAGCATCTGTGCTTCTGTCCTGAGAGCAACCAGGAGAAGGAAAAGGCTAAAGGAGCATCTGAGTTTAGTTTGTTCACAGAAAAGTTCTATTCTACAACTATCAAGATTTAATTAAAAAATGAAAAGGACAGAACCAAACTGAACTGCACACTCGGTCGTGTTATCACCAATCCTGCCTTGGCAGTTTCTGGAATATTGAATAAATTGCTGTGCTTGCTGTGATAGCCTCTGTTGAAAACGCCAGTGACATTTCACTTTGAAAACGGAATTCATTGTTCACCCCAAATGTGATTTTCTGAAAGCCACATTTCCCTTTCATGTCTGTAAGCAAAATTTTCAAAGAATTTGATAAATAATTGGACAGAGCTATTCAGAGGGCTCTGCTGTCTTCAGAGAAGTCTGGCCTTGTTTATGAGTGGAACATTCTTGTAAAATGAAGGAGAGAAACTCTGGATTACAGGCAGGTCCTGCCTCTCTCCCTGTGGGAAATCTCAGGGATAGGTTTTGGTTGCTGGAGCTCACCAGGGAGAAGGAATTTCTCAAAGCTCAGGATGGAATCCCAAATCAGAGCCCATCACTGTCCAACCCCTGCTTTTCAAACACAACAACACCAGCACCCCAAACCCTGGCCCCAGCAGGAGAATGGGGACATATCTGATAATAGTGGTTAAATAACTGTAAAATACTGTGTAAAAAATATAAATACAGCATTCCTCCTCCAGGCTGAAACATGAAGGTTTTTCTTTTTCAAAGGAAAAAAAAAGCCAATTCCACAAGTGCCATGTGAGCCTGGCACACCAGGCAGGAATTCCTGCTCCTTTCCAGGAGGAAAGGACTGGACTGGGAGGTGTTTGCCACAGCCTGGGCTCCAAAAATCTGTGCAGCAGAGCCTGACAAAGACCTCCAGCCTCTGAGTCCCTGGTGTTTGTAGGAATGCCGGTGGATTGTGCTCAAAGGCGAGCAGAGATGGACAGGAATGCTCTCATTAAATCCTGGATGGCTCCCAGGAGACTGGAAAGAAGGGGACTGTGGAAATCTCATGGTCAGATCTATCCTCAGTGGGTCCTGGGCTGGTGTCCTGTGCCCAGAGTCCCCATGGAAGGAGCCAAGGAGGGACACAGGTGACAGGAACATTTGCTGCAGTGTCCCTGGGGTTTGGCTGGGTGTTTTATTGGCTGCTCACTGGCCAGCTGGGACTCTGCTCTCAGCACTGCAGAGCTTTTCTCTTTGGGCAGGTGGCATTTCCAGGGGAGGGAGAAGCTGCTTTTGTCACCAGCTCAGCTCTCAGGTGGTTCTGTGGCTCCCCGAGGCAGAGGAGGTGCAGCCTGGCCCCGAGGAGAGCTTGCACAGAGTCAAGTTCTAATTATTTCCAGACACATATCTGAAAAGTCTTCTTGCTTAGGCTCTGACACAGGCTGTAATTACGAGGTGGAGCAGAGAAAAAACCCGGTGTTTTAAATAGGAGTTGGGTTGGGATTGTTCTGTTGGTGCTGGGCTGGTTTTGGTGCAGTAACATCCTGGATGAGCTCTGCTATCAGCAGGAGATTTTCTGCTCTGGACAGGTGCAGGAGGAGCTTTTGTCTCTTCTGCAGACTGCAGGAACTGAAAAGAGAGCAAAGAAAATTAATAGGAATATTGCTAATGGTTTTTAATGAGACCTGGAAATTGAAAACAAAGACAAATAATCCTGTGGCTCAACAGAAGAGGTGTTTAACACTCAGCTGGAAAAGAAAGGGTTGTGATTTGGATGATCAGGGATATCTCAGCAGTTCCTGGTGTTCCAGAAGTGATGGAGCAATGCTCAGCAGACCCTGCTCTGCCAGCACAGGGGAGCTGATGGAATTACCTTTAATTCCTTTATTGTCCTCCCACGATATTCAAATCCCGCTTCCCCTTCCATAGGGGATGACACTGTTGACAGAAATGGGACTTTCTTGCCAAATTTCACCCAGCACAAACCTTTTCTCCTTTTTGTGTGTGTTTCTGCCTCCCCACCCTCACTCACATCCCAAGGCCATCAAAGGAATTACATCACTTGTTATTCACACATTTTCCTCAAAGCTTCTCTGTAGCTATAAATCTTTTTGTTTTCCTTAATTAACCTTAAACATTTTAAGTCTGTTTCTTTCTGCAGTCCCTCGAAATGAAGTGACAGCCATAATGGGGCTATTCTGGATTCTGATCATTATATCTCTCTAAAAATAAAAGCTCAATATGAGATTCATCTAGAATTGTGCACCTGGGGAAACTCTGATTACTGCCTGCGGTATTCAAGGCTATTAAAATATTCCCAGTGCGAGTGGCTCTGCAGCCAGGGAGGATTTCAGCTCCTCGTGGGATGGGGAGCAATAAATGTGGTGACTCTGCTGCCACAGTTTGTTTAGCAGAGCTGTGTGGCTCAAGTGGTGAGGCAGATCCCAAATCCAGAAACTCCTTTATGAGCATTTCCAGGCTGTGAACTTTTCCCTGTCCTGAGAAAGAAACAATTCAGCCACTGGAGCAGCAGGGCAGGAGCTGATCGAGGGGATGCTCTTGGTGATGCAGGAGATTTTACCTGTTCTGGAATTTCTAGGTTTGGCCCCACTATGAACCCCAAGACCAGGGTGCTAAAGGAAATGTGATTTTCCCCAGGATTTTTTGCCAGTCTCTTTGGAGCTCTGTGTTTACAAGGATTTCTGCAAATCCACTGGAAGTGTTGTCATTTCCATGAGAATGGCAATGCCTGGTGCCTGGAGCACTTTCCTCCTCAGCTGTTCTCTCTTATCCAGAGCAACACAAAGCCAGAAGGATCAGGACCACTTTTACATTTACTCATTTCGAGTGGAAGCTGTAAGAAAGGGCAGTGAACAAATATTTATTGTCTTGCTTTCAATAGGGCTAAAGCCATGTCAATACACTGAAAGAAAAAGGCAGAAATCCACGTTGGGAGGACAGGCAAAGGATGGGTCCAGAGGAAAATAAAACTGTCCAGGGGAAAATTCGGCATTCAGAGGGGAACTGGGGGTTTTAACAGTTTGTGCATCTGTCAGAAGTTGAAGTTAATTCAGGTTCACACTGCACTGGAGCCTTGTTTGGTTTCAGTTAAGTTATACTCAGTGTTTACTATTTGGCCCTGTTTAACTCAAGCTCTTTTAACAGTTAAAAATCTTAAGGAAGTCCAAGGTGTTGCCATTTTCACATATTGAACCATAACTGTGACAAAAAAAAGAAAAATTATTTATTAAAGTCCCTTCTCCTTCTCTTATTTAGGCACTAGAGAAAGCTAGAAAAAACTATTAAAATGCAATAAAGTTCAAGCAGAAAAACAAACTAAAGAGCTGAAACATAATTATCTCTTCCTGCAAATGATGCACAAGCAGCATGTAAAGCTACCAAACAAATGATTCGAGTAATTTGATGGTGTGTGAGGACACTGAGGAGATTTAGAGACAGGACCAAAGCACGTTCAGATGAACCAAGAAAGGGTTTCTTGTGTAGAGTAGACCTGATATCCTCTGGGGTTCAGCCTATCATTTTTAACCTGCCTTAATTAAATATTAGCAACGTGTGTACTCGGTACTTCAGAGCTAACAACTCTGAATTTTGAAAAGCTGCTGCTTAAAATGGCTTTTCATGCACAATAAGCAAAGGAGCCCATCGTTCTCAGCTAATTACCACTGATGCTGGCTAACCTTGCTCCTGCTGTTGGGAGGAGAGGCTTCCATCATTTCTCTGGAAATATCTTTTTCTTTCCACTGACTGCTCACCTTTTCAGCCTAAATGTTTATTGGTTTGGCTATGGTGGTGATTTATTTCTATTTGTTTTTAATTTCCTTGTGCAGTGTTTCAAACGGTACCACCAGCCATGAATGGATTGCTGTTAAATTACGTGGAGGTGCCACATTGCTCTTGAGTGCATGTTTTTGATGAGGTTATTAAAACTTCGACAATACAAATTACCATAGCAACCAAACCCATAAATTCCCAGCCTATTCCAACCTCTGGAGTATGGAAATAGTTCAGAGCACTCAAACACAGCTCGTGTGCCTTGGCTCACACTTCCTCCCTGTCCTAAAACACATCTTCACTCTCTGCTCCCTGACCTGTGTACCAGGTAAAAGTCATGACTTTGTTTTTCTCTTTTTACAGGGAGGGTTTGGTCCAGCTCCAGTCCTTGCTGGTGACTTTCCCTGTGACCTTTTGGTGATAATTTGGGTGTCACCCTTAGCCAAAATCACAAATGTGTGAGCAGGGCTGTCTCTGCTGCTGGTGGTGGAGTGGGGCTCTGGGTTTGGCTCCAGTCTCAGGCCTCGTAAAACAACTTCTGATTTTTTGGTTTTGTGTTTTAAGAGACCTGGTTTTGGAAATGGCTCTGTAGTGCAAGGTGCTGTAAAGATGCTGTAAATCCTTACTTCATAAACAGGAGTTAGTTAGGAATGCTCAGCACAGTGCTGGATGCAGGAATTTCTCCTCTACAGCAATGGAAACGTTGGAGGTAGAACCAGGACCAGGAGAATTCACAGCAGTTATTTCACTCCTAAAAAATCCCAGCCAGCATTTGGTGCCTGCAGATCATCCCTGTGGCAGCTGCCCTGAGTGTGAGGGGTGAGGCTGAAGTGGAAGCTTCCCTCTGAGTGCCCGGCTGACCTCGGTGTGTTCGGAGATTGTGTGGGATGGGTTGGCTGGGCGAGGTGAGGGATGTGTCTGGAGGAGCAGCGAGGGCAGAGCTCCGGGGCTGGGGGTATTGATGCAGTCATTTCCCCAGAGTCGATAGCACAGAAGTGAGAAAAGTGATGGGGATGGAATCCTGGAATGATGGAATCCTTGCAGGAGCAGCAGAGCAGCGGGAATGATTTCATATCTCTGTGGTTCACGGGGCAGCTCTGCTCCCCGAGGTTCATGGGGAGCGTGTGGTTTATTGAGGTGACCCTGGCAGTGCTCCTGCCTGCTCTGCCGGGGAATTTCACCTGGAAATCCGTGCCCCCAGCCCTCTCCTCCTGCCCTGATGATTATTCCACACCTCTGAACTCTGCAATGCGGGGTTTGACCCTGTGAGGGTTTGAATTCTCAGCTTTCCACCTGCTGGAAACAAACACCACCCCTTGGGCAGCCAAGGACATCCAAATGTTTTGATATTTTGGTTTTGACTCAGCTTTGATCAGAATGGACACTACAGATCCCCTTTATGTTTGATTTAGTGCTGGATGTGTAATAACCAGCAGTGATGGGTTACACTTCTCCTGGCTCAATCATGAACAAGATAATAAGAATTAATAATAATTAGAAATAAGAACTAAGAACTAAGAAATAAGAACTAAGAAATAATAAGAGTCAGGATTCCACAGCAAAGTTCTTTCTTTAGAACCTGCATCATCTGTTTTTATACAGAGCACATAATCAGATTTATGTTATGGAAAAAAGTGCTAATCTTAAGCGTTTCATACCATTTGAAAATTTGAGTAGTTTTAAACTGTTTATTTCTTTATTGATAGGCTGTAATTCAGCTTCAGGACAAATAGCAATCCTAATCTGCAGAAACCCCAACGTGGCAGATTCTGTCCTACAGCTTTATTTGCTTTATTCCTGTGCCTAAATACCAGCAAATAACAGAACAGCTCTGCATTTGTGCTGAGGGAAAAACCTCAGAGAAGCCACGTGCAGTCAGAGCTGGGGATGTGTTTGACAATTATCATCGTTACAAAACTCCCAAATTCCCGTTTTCTCAGCACTTCTACCTTCCAGAGGGAAATTGGTATAATTTTACTCTGTAAAGAAAGTCACTCTTGTCATAGCTGGAGTTGAACCCCGAGATATTATTTTTATTAACAGGAAATGATCCAACTTGCCCTTTTCTTGATTTCTCCTGTAAGTGAGAATGCAGTGCCATGTTCCATTCCTTTTCCTGGCATTAGCTTGCAGGAACCAGCAAGAACATCACCCCTTCTGCAATACTGGGGGAGAAAAAAAATGAGTTTTCAGCCAAAATTCACACTATTCTATTAGCAAAATTTAAAAAAAAATAAAACTGTTTGTGCCAGACTTGTCATAAATTGTTGTGACAGCGAAGGAAATGCTGTTATTCCTTCTCCTGCATCAAGGAACTGCAGCACTGCCCTACCAAAGCAACCAAAATTCTGCACTGAGGGTTTCCAGAGAACTGAGATGAACTCTGTCGTGGCTGCAAGGAGTGGAAAGGAGGACATAGAAAGCCACAATAAGGATATTTTTTTTTCTTTTAAGAAGTGTGGGAGGAACTTGAGAAAGTGCAGAGCAGCGGCTCAGACTTTTCTCCTGGATGAAATGGTAGAAAACTGTAATAAACAGACTTGATAGACACCCAGATAAATATCCTGGGAAAGAGACAACATTGTTTTTGTAGGGGGAAGTCATATTTCACAAACCCATTCGAGTTTTTGGATGGAATCAATAAATATGTGAAAGGTGATCTGGTTTGTGCTGCCTTAGATGGATTTCCAAAATCTTGCAGGTAAGATTCATCAGAAAAAGATTTGAAATAACTGAGCTGCCATGGGCTGAAAGGCTTTTCTTTGGACTAACTGCTTGAAGAAACAGGAAACAAAAGAAGTTTTTTTAGGTTTTCTTTGGACTAACTGCTTGAAGAAACAGGAAACAAAGGAAGTTTTTTAGGGTTTTGTAGTGTTTTAATGCAGTTTGAGCAGGGTTGGAGCAGGTGGCCCCCTTAGATTCCTCCCATCCTGAATTTCACTGGGATTCTGGGAGGGAAGCAGGGGAAAAGGGACAGGATCTCATCACTGGTGCCAAAACAGAATTAATGACACAAGGCTGTCATCACTGCTTAAGAATAAAGTGCTTGTTCTCATTCAAACTTAAAATACACACACACACATATATATATATACACACACATACATACATATATTAAATATATTAAATATGTATATATATATATACATATATAAAATATATTAAATATATATACAAGTATTAAAAATAAATATAAAAATATATACACATACATATACATACATCTATATATACACACATATTTCTATATATGTGTGTGTATATATGTGTGTATATATAGATATATGTATGTGTGTATATGAATATATATATATATGTATATATACACATAAAATGTAATTCTTTTTCCTTAACTGCATGCTCCTAATGAAGCCTGTCACTCTCTAGACTAAGTGGCTGCAGACTGGAGAAGCTTTGAAAGGGAAGAAATTGGTGTTTTGGAAGAAATTGTTGGTTCCTCCAATCTGATTTTCTTGCTGGTGCAATGAATGAAATGATGGTAAATTCTGACCCAAGTTCATAGGACAGTGCTGGTGATAAAGGTGACTGTCTAGGGGAGTTTTCTCTTGATTTTAATTTGGATAGGAATGCTCAGGAGAGGTTTGTGAGAGGAAAGGGGGCAGCTGGCAGAAGAGATCATCACGGTGAGACCTGGCGCAGGCAGAGGTTACCAGGAACACGATGGCACCAGAATCATTTCAGAGAATTATCTAACATCACAAAACACTTTATTTTCCTTCCCTCACAGTAAACCTGAACGATGTTAATGACAGAAAATGAGATCCAGCAGGTGTAAACTACAGCAGTTAAATATTCATGAGTAAAGGAAAAGCAGGAACTGAATTTGAGCTGGGGTCAGCACAGGGTGAGGCTCCTCAGGGCACTGAAGTGAAATATCTGTCACCCTGCAGTGCAGACAGGAGGGGAGGACAGCTGGAAAGAAAGTGCTGATGGCCAATTGACAAAAGCATGAGGAATTGAAAAATTCCATTTTTCCAGATTGAAAAATGCTCTTGGAATGTGGCCATTCCCAGGGAGGTGGAATTTTGTGCCCCAGAGTTCAGCAGAAGGTCTGGGGCAGAATTCCAAGGAGATCTGAAGACAGGAGGAGCTGGTTCCTGGGATTCTGCTTTCCCTGGGATGCTTGGTCACTGTGGATAAACCTGCAGCCTGTCCTGCTGCAGTGTCCCAGCACAGATCAACTCATGGAAATCCTCAGGGCTGGCTCCTCTCCCTCATTTCCATCTGGGGAACGTCACTGGGAGAGGAAAGCCACCCCAAAAGTGATGAAAGAGTGAGAGCTGACATTCAGAGTAAGAGAAATAAGCAGGAAGATTTAAGCTGAGCCCTGGCTCTGTGGCATGGTTGGAAGAATCCCTTTTTTCCCTGGGAGCAGAGCAGGGCTGAGCACAGCCAGGTGTGAAATTCCATCTCTGTTCGAGGACAGTTGGATGGGGGCTCGTAGCAAGTGCCTGCTCCTGAGCTTGTGTGCAGAGGGCAGAGTGTCAGAGGCTGCCAGAGACCCTCAAATAGCAAAATTTCACATCGTGTGGCCCAGAAATGTGAAACTCTGTGAAACTGCTGCTTGTTGCAGTGAGCTCCTGCTCCAGATATTTCTGTGCATTCCAGGAACAGCTCCTCCTCAGACATCTCTGAATGCCAGCTCAATAGAAGGTGGGGGAGGCTCCCATCCCTGCATTTGGAAATTGTTATTTCACTTTTGCCATCCTAGGAGCTGGTATTAGACACGTTCCAGGCCTAAATGTGCATCAGAGCCTTCCTAAGAAAGCAGAATTGCTCTCCAAAGGGAGGAAGAACTCTGTTTGCAAGGATTGGAATGATCTGGGGGTCTTGGAAAGTGTCACTGGGTTCAGTTTAAAGCAGCCTTTTCCATCTGGTAACCTCAGCCAGTGTGTATCCACAGAGGAAAGGAGGCAAATTCATTCTCTAAATGTTAATACACAAAAGAAAGGAGAAAAATTGACCCTGTCCTTGAAGGATCATCACAGTAGGTTAAATAACAGTGTGACATCTGAGGAGATAGAAATGGAGCTGTCATCAAGAGAGCAAAACCAAAAAGAGTTCTGGAAGGTTTCCTGTTCTCCTGGGATCACAGATATTGCTGGAGAATATTGGCTCTGTGTTACTGACTCTGTTCTAGACTGGGCAGTGCCCAAATTCCCTGGAGCCCCAAGCCCTGAGTGCAGAGGATATTCCCTGGTTTGGGAGAGGATTTTGCAGGAGCTGTGTTTGGGATCCAGCTCCTGCTGCTGATTTCATGAGCTCTGTGTAACCCAGCCACAAATGCAGCCACAGAAATCCTTGTGCTGCCCCACTCCGGTGTTATGGAACGCTGGGGAAAGAAATGGAGCATTTATGGCAAAATTTTCAACCTGTTTACAATTTTTGGATGAGTGTTAGTTAGAGGCAGAAGGCTGGAAAGAGTAGGGATTATTTTGCATTTATAAAGTATATGCTGTTCCAAAGGATTCCCAAGCATGTTATAAAACTAAATGGGATTTTCAAGAGTAAGTTTTAGATAAGAATAAAATCTGCTGGGGAGGGAACAAATCAGATGAAGAAAATCTATTGACCCA